>NC_135312.1:108695720-108893220 GCF_048772815.1 Callospermophilus lateralis | reverse complement strand
GGACATGCACAGCTAACACGGAAGTACTAGAATTTAACCGAAGTCTTTGTACAGACAACAAACCTGTTTCTGCAGCCACTATTGTTAGTCTCTTGATTCATAATGACTTAAGCACACTTGACATCAACTGCATCAAGATGTGACATGTTTTATAAGAAAAAGAAAAAAAAAACATTTAAAATAAAAAAAAATATTTTTAGGTATTTTCACAAACAAACTGGCTTTTAAATAAATTTGCTTCCATATTGGTCGGATAAGACAAAAAAACAAACTGAGTGGGAAGTGATTAAAAAAAAAAGGCTTTAGGTATCAGTTCCATATTTTTCAAAGCCAAAAATGTAAATGCTAAGGGAAGAAAACAAAGAGAAGATTCCAATCTTGTAATTTAATATTGTTATTAAAACTTTAATGTATCCTATTCTTTAACATTTGGTGTTAATATAAAATTACTTGGCAATGCTTGACATTTGAAATAAACATTTTTCTATTGTTTTATTTGCAAGTGGTCCAATTAATTTTGCTTAGCTACAGTTTGGTCATAAATCAAGTGAGTTTAAAGACACTACTAAGTTGTTAGGTTCCCAGAGAAAATTTCCCCCTTTTAAAGAGGCCAGGTGATTTTTTTTTTCAAATATGAACTTGCCCCCAAATAATATCTGAATGTGTTTTTGATATGTCTTACTATACATAATGAAATGTTTCTTAATACAAAAGCACTTAATCTATATAGATAAATGCAACTAGATTTAAAAAGCTAATATGAAGTAATATATATCAGAATTCGTGAGGTTTCATTTTTAAAGTGTTTGAGCTTGCAGAAGAGCTGTATTAGTTGTAAATGAAGTCAGAAATGCCTTGAAAGTAGCTTTTTAGATAGTTGCCCATTGGCCAAATTCCATAAAGTAAATAGAAGTTTTCAGTTTTAAAAGTAGAAATACTATCATAAACCTTATATATAGTGACTAATTTAAACACTTTTGAGTCATCTACAATATAGTTTTACCCATTCCTATCAATAAAAACAACCCTAATATATTATTTTTATATTTACTCCTCAGGTGGAATGGCTATTTTAATATGCCCAGTGTGGATAAGATATCACATTTCTGTGACTAAAGAGCTTATATTTCTCTAGTTTATAAATTTTAAAAATCTATTTTCCCCTCATAAAATACCTTTTATTTCCACTAAAGCCATCCAAATTAAACCAATTTAGGGTTGTAAACAATAATTTACATCCAATAGTTACTTTTAATATTTATATTCTTGTTATTTCTGCAAGCAAACCTCTGTTTGGCACTTGGTATTCTACCAGTTGCCTTTAAAACTTTTTTTTTTTTTTTAATTTCACTGAAGGAAAGGAAAATGTAGGATTTAACAGTAACCACTGCATTGAACATGTGGAATCATGATATTCTTCACTAAATTTTGCTGTCCCTGATCACAAATTCCAAAATAATACAGCATAATTTTTAGTGCATTTCTCCTCACTAGGAATGTTGGAGGTGCATTTTAAGTTTTCATAATAAATGCTAGAATGACCAAATTGCAGACTAATTATTTCCATATTGTACTTAAAAATGAGTTTTTAAAAATGAAAAGAGATGACTATATACAATCAATGCTATTTATTGTACCTCTGGGCCTACTGTTCCAAAAATTGAGCTTATCAATTTTTCTCTGTCAAGCTTGAACTAATGTAAATAATTGAAATAATGTAAAGTTATATTTTCATGTTTTTATAGATACAACATGAGAAGAATACATAATATAAGAGTATTTCAACTATGGATAATGTTGATTGGATAATGCACATCTCAGTTACAAACAGTAATTATAGTTTAATATCCATGTAACGGTGCATCAATATACTGCTATATAAATATGTCTGTGTGCATATAAGTGAAAAGTGGACAAACAAGAGTGATGACAGATGTCTAAAGGTTTTTTTATTCATTTTATATAAAACCAGTTATGGAAAGACCAAAATGTTTATGAACTATTCTTATGTAAATTTACAACTGTCCTTTACTGTACTTTTTTGTTTACAGTATAGTACCTTATTTTCTGCTGTGTTAAGTGGGTGTCAAGCTCCAAGGAGACATACACTTTCTACAACTTCTATTGAAGATATTGGGATTTCCAATTTTTCAGTGTACTCTGTCAGAAAATGCTTTTGATTTTATTTTTAAATCTAACATCGGATGGCTTTTTCGGAGTGTTGTAAAAATTCAATCATACATAAAACGTGTTCTTAAAAAAAGTCAAAGATCTTTATTTTTATTTTATTTATTTTTACTTACTAGTACTTCAAACTAATAACAATAAGCCAAAAAAGTTTATTTAGCATTATTCTCAAACAAACCCAACTGTTTCTAGTGAAGGAGGACATCTTAGTTTTTATGTCGGCTGAATGCAAATAAAATAGGATATAGATATTTGTTTTGTAAGTCAGATGTTTAACAATTCTGGTAATTCACCCCTGCAGTTATTCAGTGCTTTGGGTTATGTAAAAATATGGCTATTAAGTGCATTACTCATTTTATGATAGATACACTGTTGATAAAATACCATGCATTGCTATCACTGGCCATCCCACTGTGTGCTGTCAGTTCATCTGCTGTGACTCTCATTAAAGAGCAGAAAGGTGACTTTCTTTACAAATTCCATGATTTGTTTCAAACAATGTGTCCACTTATTGTTTCACTGAAAGAATGTTACTGAAAACTACAGTATTTGCCATTTAAAGCTTTTTTTAAAACAAAGCTGATCATTTTAAAATTTAGCCAATCTTAGCTACATATAATCTAAAATTATTAAAGAATTTTAGTTCTTCAAAATGGCACATTAACTTTTCAAATATTGTGAATTTAAATACATTGAATGTTTAAAACATGAGTATACTGAGGTATCTGCTTGAAAACAGTTATCTTCACTTTCAGATCTCACAATAGTATAAATATGTTGGTTGTCATGAGCAAATGAAGAGAAGAATTAACAATATAATAAACTTACAGGATGACTTCTAATGCAATAGTATTTAAAAGAAAAAAAGTTGTGGAAATTAATTAAGAATACAAGTAACTTTTTTCCTTTTACTCCATTCTATCTCATCACATCTTTAAGGTACTTTTCTAGCAAATGTGAACAAGTAACTCCAGTATCACTTTTAGTTTGGAATGTACTTCTGAGCATTTAAATGTATTTTCTGATGATTATGTGTTTTCTGTTATGTAAAAGGAAGTGTAATTCAGGTAATTATACTTTTTCCTTTAATTCAAGGTAAATAAGTAGGTGTTTAGGTTCAATTAATTGCAAAATCAGTCCATAATATCAGCTTTAAGTGGTAATGTACATATTACTAATAACATAATATTAACTTTGGAGAGTTTGTTGATTAAGTTTCACAAATTTTTTGTGAATGAACTTCCAATAAGATTATTGAAGGAACTCCCAGAAAGATATAAATACCCTTAGAAGTAGAGTAAATAAGTAAAGGGTTCTTATACTTAAAATTGGTTTATTTTAAATGACCAACATGAAATAATGGGTAAGTATAAATGAATCATCAGGAAGCTTTGAGTGCATTAAATGGTTTGCAAAAGTTGTATCGAATTTTGAAAAAGTCATTTAATGTGGTCTTTTGGCTAAATCATGCCACTGCAAATTTTACTGGACACTAATCAGTGAATTTACTTCATCATTTCTACTTCAAAACAATAATTCATGGCATATGGCACTGTAAGTACATGAAGGCTCAAATGTATTATATAAACATGATGACATTGAAACCCAAAGCAACACGGATCCCCTTGGATCCAGTGAAAACAGGGAAGTGCCTAGAGTAGGTCTGGATCATTAAGAATCTGTGCTTGTATTTTATGTGCTGTCTCTATTCATTTTCTTCTGGTCTAACCATTTAGCATTTTTTTCTTGCCCTTAAGTACAACTGCCATTTTTCATATATTAGACTTCAGATCATATCTCATTTCTAAGTTTCATTCATGTTGCTTTTCTTTTTTCTTTTTTTTTTTCCTTTATGTTAGCCCATCTATTCCTGGTTTATCTTTCATGAGAGATTTTGCTTTGAGGGTACTTGCAATGCCTTTCATTTTGTCAAAGACAGGGATGATGAGTTTCAAAGTCTTCTTAATAACTGTAATAAATGACTAGGAATATCTTGAGTGAAATAAAAATTTCCTGCTAAGTTCTATTTCTGCATCACCCACATCTTCTGATTCAGTACCTGCCAAATTTGGTATATCCCTTCATGTACTTAAGAAGCCTCACAATTTATAATTTCTGAAGGAAACTGGAGACTCCTTGATGAAACAGGAAGAGTAAGAACTCTATTTTTACTGTTTGCTCTTTGGAAATCCTTTTTAAAACCATTTTACAATAAGCACAAGCCAATTCTCTTTTTATTTCTTCTCTTAAGTACTTCTAGATTGTTCTTTAAATTGCCTTTTGTCCCATTAGGTATAAGTTAATTTTGTTATTTCAGAGAGAAAGTCGTTTTTGCATACGCATACACTTACCATTACTTCATTGGATATGCCTGAACTCACTGAATGAATTTGGTCATTTTTCTTTCTTTTTTTGTTTCCTTTCAGGTTAATGTGGCAGTTTCATTTTACTGTAAATTGGAATGTGGGGGAGTGGATTAAACTCTTGGGAGATAGTAAAAACCAAGATTCTAGCTTTATCTTCCCTTTTTCTCCCTCCTGTCTTTTGTCTGTCTTCTCAACTGGAATATGTGGATACTAAGATGGTGTCACTGAAATGATAAAAGGAAATTTGATATGATTATTAAAGACAACACAACATTTTCTCTTTTTAAAATATTGGTTTAAAGAATTGGGTTCGTGCATTGGTATGCCACTTGATGCAGGAAGTATCTGGCATTTAGTTGCAAATGGGTTTCATCATTTCAAAACATCAGTAAAGCAGTCCTAGTCTGTTAACTCTCATTTATGAATTCATTTATTAATTGATTCCATGTAATACAGTTTTATTGAATGTATTCTTTAATAAGTATATAATCAATGTAAGGGCTAAACTTGAAGTTTCTCTTTTGAAGATTAAATATTATATTTTCTTTAAAGCACATACTTTCTTGATCCCAGTCACTTAGAAAGAACATGATTACTTGGATTACTCTATAACAATTAAGAGTTATATATTTCTATCCAAGAATTTTTAACTGAACATGTTCAAACTTTCATTTAGAACCGAAGTCTACTAACATTCAATGATCTTCTCAAATACATGTTCATATTTTACTCACAAAACATTCTTAGATTGTATAAATTGTGCTCATTCAATAATTGGTCATTGAATCAATATTTCTATATTCTCAGAGTCAATTACACAGTTTGGTAATTTAAATCTCTGCCACCTGCATATCTTACATGTATCTAAAATCTATTTCTTTGGATAAGAGTTAATTCAGTTAACAAAATATTTTGTGTCTCCTCCTAAATAGCATGCTCCATTCAAAGTGCAATGAAAGTTACAGAAACAAGATGGTAATTTATCAACCCAACTCAGAATAAATTAATAAAAGTGGTTAAAGTTAATATCATATTTACCATTGTTTACTTGATTTCCTTTACATCAAATCACATCTGAACTCAGTGAAGGTAGTTGATCTCATATGAGAAAGATTTGTGGGAAATTTCTACTTTTACTGAACTTCCCCAAAATAGAAGAAAACATGTTTGTATTAAGAATGTTGCTATTACAGCCATTGTATTTTAATTATCAGCCATTACATTGTCAATTTTAATAGGCAAGAAAAACCATTTGGTAAGCATCAGGATCAAAATCAATTATAAATTAATGGATGCATATTTTGATTTATTCTCTCTATTTTTACTCATTTGACTCTTCGTACAATTTAGTAGTTTTTTATTAGTAATATGCTTTCTTAGTATCCAATGGTCAAGCATTCTATAGTATTAAAATTCTATTGGCTTATAGGAACTTTATGATTTAAGCTTTTTGATATATTTGATACCTATCCAAAGCACTTTGTGTAAATTTACAGATTTTGAAGGAAATAGCCTTATGAAAATGACTTGCAAATTTCTTAAAACTACTGTGCAGAAAATGGAAGTCTGCAGTATTATGAGCTTTATGTTCTTCTTCTCCCTCTGCCTTCTCTCCTTCAACCTCCAGATTAGAACTTGTTTGGCTGGTTATCTCAACTAATTAGAATAGCTTTCCTGACGTCTATTCCATGGCTTAAAATCACATGTAACAGTTAATTTTACATGATTTTTAGATCATAGACAGCACATTGATCTTTGCACATCCTTCTTGCAAATATGTGCCTTAGTTCTCCATGAGGGTCAATGTGGATGATCAGTGTGCCGCTGTCATCTTTATTTGGGGCTCTTTTAAAATTACAATGCATTTTTGGATTTATAACTATATTAAGTCTGTACCTTAAAAAGCTTTTAAGTCTGTTTTATGTGCATTATCTTGTCAGCTATTTGTGTTAAAGAGATAAACATTTATTTGTTCACTTTTATTTAATGTTGTTTGTGTTTCTGTTTGTGTATGTTCATGTGTGTATTAAAAAATTCCACATCCTTTGCAGTATTTATTCTGATAATTATTTATAACTTTGTTAACATACCTTCTGAATTTTAAAAAATTTAAATAATGGTAAATGATTTAAAGTGAATTATTATGAATATTTTAAAAGGGTTTTCAAAAGAAGTCAAGCAATCATCTAGGCTGGATGTATACGAGTCAGAGTCAGAGTATACTCAAGCCCCAGAATTACTGTTTGCCATTTTCATTTGAAATTTATTTAAGTGTTTGATTATTCAAAATTAAATTTCTAAGATTTATAGTTGATAGCTATCTCAGGATCTCCACATGGGAAAAACTTTTAGAGTCATGTTGACTACTGTGTCTCATCTTCTGTATTTTATTCATCACAAAACAATAATTCATAGATAATAAAATTGTGCTTCAATTTCAGAAATGGTTTTAAAAAATTAGAAACAACTATGTACTACAAGTATCTGAACTACATTTTCTCACAGCAAAAGATAACAAGATTTCCAAGGATAATAAAATTTCCAAAGTGCCATGATCAGCTTCAGGATACCAATCTCCCTGATGGTATTTACTGAGGCTTAGAAAGGCTAAGTCATTGGTCATTGGTATATAGTTAATAAGGGACAAGTCAAGATTATAACCCCAGGCTAATTTCCTATTGAAAACTTTTTTTTCCCCCACCAAATAGAATTGCTTTGTTCTCATAGAAACTATTATATTTTAGAATTACTATTCTAACATCCTTCTTGCAAATATGTGCCTTAGTTGTTATTAAGTATATTATGTAATAATATTATATAATATATGAAATAACATATAATTACTATATACACATAGTAATTATGTATATAACAGTTTAAAAATAATTAATAACAAATTTTGTATTAAGGTGCACTTCTGCACTTGAATTTGTATCCAGAAACTTTTCTTATCCTGAATGGGATATATTGCATACAAATGGCTCAAGAAGTATTATGATAATAAATAGAAATCCAATGTTAAATGTTATCATTTTATATATGTGTGTGTATATATATTATGTATAAATGTATAAATATATACACACATATATATATATGACATTTATTTTTACTGATGCCTTAAATATTTATGATGAAAACATAATCAATCCACTTTAATAATTAGTAGAGAAAAACACATCTAGTTTTGCTTAATGAATATACTAAAACCATTGTTGAAAAAGTTGATCTTATAAATACAAATACAAGTTCTCATTCATACTAATTTGCTTTTAAAATATGAAAATATTTTTCAAATACAAATATGAAAACCTGATAAAACTGATATGTTGAATATGTAATATCAGATATGCATTCTGATGCTTCATTTTTATGTTTATAAAGGTAATTTTTAGTTATATTAGATTATAAAATGATAATATATGGCTTATGGCTTATATAAAATTTCTGCCTACCAAGGTTTAATATTATTGTATGGCAATAAGTAAATTTTAAAATACATTCATGTCAGATTCTTAGATTTATACTCATTATATCTTATCCCATTCTTCTTACTACCATAGTATCTTTTTCAACACAATAGCAAAAGGAAAGTTTTCCACCAGTGTAAAACTTATTTTAGATTATAAAAACATACATGTTTTATATTTTTACTTCTCTGTTTCACCCTTGTCTTTTAAATAATTTGCTCTATCCATCTAGATAGCTATAATTTATAGGCATCAATGTAACAATGATTGCTTGGTCTTTTTATTTCCCCCTTTTCATAATTAGTTCCTGCAAAAATCTTTCCCATAAATAGTTTAGTAAAAGCCCAGTAATCTCTAAAATACCATGCCAATTTTTTTCTGTCCTGTGACCTCTTAACCTGGATCTCTCCCACAGTACACTAGGCAAAGCCGATTAAACATATTTGTTGTTGCTATTGTTCAAATGTTGAATGTAGGTGAAATCTAATATAGCATTTCGGCTATACTCTAGGGTTTGCTTAAATGTCAGTTTCTCTGTGCAATGCAAGCATCATGAGGCTTGGAATAAACATCTTATTAATCTTTTTTTAAATATGTTTTTTAGTTATAGATGGACACAATACCTTTATTTTAATTGTGGTCCTGGGAATCGAACCCAGTGCCTCACACATACTAGGCAAGTACTCTACCACTGAGCCACAACTCCAGCCCCCTTATTAATCTTTTAGTACTTAACACTTTTTGAAAATAACGATAATAGTTTATAGCTACAAAACTCATAGTATGTGCCAAGAATTGTATTGTGAAAAACATACTATTGCTGTCATTCATTCTCACTTTCCAAAAATGGAATCTGAGACATAAAGGAAAAGAGAGATTAAATAATTTTCTCAGAGTCACATAGTAAGAGGTAGAAAGGGTTTTATACTTGGGCATGCTGGCTGCAGAGTTAGTAATGCTCAATTGAAATAAAATGCTAGGTCACAATAAAATGCTATGTAATAAAAAAGGTTCCAAAAATATGAATTAAAACCCAACAGCCAGACAGGTGCCTAGGACATAGATTTATATCAAGCCCTCAAACACCACTGGGAAACATCTGTGAACATGCAATGAAGCAGAGAAAGAACATTTAGTTGAATCCCCATGTATGGTTGGAAAGACTTATATGTCTCTTAGCTTAGGGTGAGATTCCTAAAAGATATGCTCCGGAAAGATCTGATCCAGTAATAATGGAGAGTTGCCAAACTGCTATCAAAAGAGTGTGTGACACTATCTGCATAGCTTTTGTTTTGTTGACTATGAAGTCCCAGGGTAGGATTACTAAGGAGATGGAAGCTAAACTAGACAGAGTTCACTCCCTTTTCTACAGAAACTATTTTTTATAGTACCATACTTTCACACACTGCTGTTTTTAAGCATCATATTACATATCCAAATTCCTGAAAAATTATATTTTATTAATTTTGTTTAGCAATTTTTGAATGACTTCCTTTCAAAAATGGGCTATTTTATTTCAATTGCTTCATAGGTCTCTTTACCAAATAAATTTTACTGTCCATATCTGATTAAGATACTTCCAGGTAACATTTTTTCCTTCTATCTCAAGTGTCCTGCTTCCTTTCTCTCTGGAATACCACTTTTACTATGGATAAATTATCATAGAGTACCATCGGTGCTGAATTTTCTCAAATGTGTGTGGATGGCTTTGTTCCTTCCTGAGGTCCAGACCTGGTTGAATAAATATTCATATGGATAGTTAAATATATGTTCCAATAGATGGTTGAATTTATCATTTGTAGGAACATATGTATGATATATACCTATAATATATCCAACTTTCCATAGGATTTACTAGTACTAATGTCATTAATATGACTAATAATGGCTAGTAATCTAATCATGTATTTATTTACTCATTGAATATTTACTAAGCACATATTATGTGGCATTGTACCATGTAATATATGGCACTACTGGCACTGTTTCTTCTGTTTGGTATAAAAAAGCAAGTTGTTCAAGGTTTTGTACAAATTATTTTCTCTTGCCCCATACATATGCCTCAGTTCCTTTGCTATCACCTAGTTACATTCCTCATTCTGATGAGATGTAGATGAAAATTATTTGCTAATGTATTCAACAAATATTGAGCACCCACTTAATATATGAGGTGTGTATATTATATTGCAATGATACAGTCAGAAATAAAATAGAGTTCTTCCCCTCTTAAAACTTCTGGCATCACTGGTAAAAGCAATTTGGCCCATGTAATAAAACAAAACACAACAAAAAAAGAAGAAGAAGAAAAAGGAAGAGAGAAAGGAGGAAATACTGCAAGTTATAAAGAAAAATGTGCCATGGAGAAGTGGTGGGACTGATCTTGTCTGAGTGGTCTCTAGAAAGTAACATTTAAACTGAGACTTAGAGGACAGCCTGCAGCAATGGAAAAGGAGAAAATGTGTTAGAAGAAGAATATTTCAGATTCAGGAGACATTGCTTAGCAAATCTGAGGATTAGAAAATACCAAATAAGTCTGCAATATAGAATGCCAGGGAGACACACTGGAGCAATGTCTCCTGCTCCGCTTGCTTTGGCAGGATCTATCTATTTTGCACCTCTTTCTTCTGTTTCATTCAGTAGTCAGCGTTATGTTGTCCTCTTTCCAGAGCATGGCATTTGCTTAAACATGTGATTCATTTAATCCTTACAGCAATGGCAATAGATAGGAGTCATCATTACAAATGTTACTGAGAAGATAAGGAGCATACTCATATTCAGGTAGCTAGGTAGCTTCAAACTGATCATTTTATTATATCATGCTGCTCTACTCTAATGATTTAATAGCATGAGTGGAACCACATGTTACTTTCATACTCAGATCAGAGAATGCCTTATGCATATTTCTCAAATGTCATCTTGTACTTACCCTAGAATAGATTTTTGTACACCCGACTAGATCAGAACATCTCTCCCCAGTGAATTTTTCTTTCTTGTCTTTAAAAAGATCAAATGATTCTTTATGCCTTCCCTTAGGGTGAAAAAAAAATTCATCATGTTTTCAAGTGGAGATCATCTCTACTATTTTAAGCTGTTTTTATTTTTAAAAAATTTTAAATGAAATATATTCATATCATATAAACTCCTAGAGGAGCTCCTAGAAAAATCCCTTAAGACATAAATAAAACATTAGCACATTAAGAGGGTGTTAGATTCGAGCATTTTCAGGCACTCTTGTCTGTTCCTAGGCCACTTGCTTGATACTGTAATGTTGCTTTTACCTTCAGTTGAAGGTCTCCTATGTGTTCTCTAAAATATTATCTTTGCCATTGAAATGTAGGATCTAGGCCACAGTAACCCTTGAAAAAGACATACTAGTGCTGAAAGTCAAAGAGAATCTCATGTGTTGAACTCAAGACTACTGAGGTCATGTCAGTATCTGCTCAATCCATAGATCAATTGATTTTAATAATCAGATCAATTTTAGATGTCAAGTGTACAAGCTGCTACTACTGTTGTGAAACTAATTATCCATATTTATAATGTGCAATTTGTACTTAGTGAAAATGAAAAATATTTATAGGAATTGACAAGTAGGGAAGAGAAGAAGTTGTTTGGATTCTCTGTAAATTAAGTATTTGGTTTTCCAGACATAAGAATTTCTCTCTGCATCACAACTTCCCTATTTATACCTTCAAAGGGAATGCTCTTCTGATTCTATTATGTTCATTCATTCACTAATAAATTCACACAAGTATCTATTAAGTGTCTGTTATGCATCAAGGCAATTGATGTCTATTGGTGAAGAAAATCGTGTAAAAAAGTGTTGTGATGTATTTTATGTAATCTTTCATCTACCAACTATTTATTGATCACCTATTAGCACCACTGCTGCAGGTTCTGGAGATACAGAGGTGAACAAAAGTCATAATAAAATAAATACCATTGAGATTAGTCTGTTACGGTGAACTGACAATATGTAAGTGGAAAGAGACATGCTTGACAGAATATGATGAGAACTATGAAGCAAAATAAAGCAAGGTAAAGAAATAGAGATGGATGAGGATATTACTTTTTGATAGGATGGTCAGGGAAGACTTGCTACACTGAAATACAGACAAAAATTGAGCAGAAACACAAGTGAAATGAGAAAGTTTTGCAAAGATTTGGGTGAACAGAGTAGCAAGCAGAGACACAGAGAAGTATGAGGATGAAATTACAGATAATTTAAGAAAGCAAATCAGTAGTTAGAAACAGGATCAGAAGTAATGATGGTTTTGGTCTTCTAGAGTTTTGGGTCATGTTAAGGACTTTGAATGTGATTCAAGTGGGATAGATGCCAATGGAGAATTTGGGACAAGGAAATGACATAATTAAATCTATGTGTTAAAATTGGCTATAGTTCAAAAAGTAATAACTAATCATTACTTGATGCTTATACATGCCAACCCTATGCAAAACATTTATCATGATTAATTTATACCATCCTCAGATTAACCCTACAAGGCACATTCTATTATCCTCCTTATTTACCAAATAAGGAAACTTGGATGCAGAAATTAGCTCTCACTTGAAAACAAAAGTGCTGACATTTGAGATGGTAATTGCAAACAACAAGACTGGGAGCAGAGAATGGGTGTCCAATGATGGTTGGTTGGTTGCTTTCCCAAGAAAATAGACTGCAGAGGAATATGAGCAATACAAGGAAGTTCAGTTAGAAGTCATATGAGGAGACCAGGCCAAGAGTGACACTTGGAGTAATATGAGGTAGCTGAATTAGTGATAAACTTCAAAGAAAAATCTTAATAGATATGATGGGTGGATTATACAGAAAGTATAAATTCACACTAGGTAAATAGTGGTGCTATTAACTTAGTTGCTGAGTAAGATATGAGAGGGTTTTTTGTTTGCTTGTTTGTTTCATGTTTGATTTTGTATGTTGGGTAGATGTGGAAAATCAGGAAGTTTATTTTAGTAATAGAAGTTTGAAACAACTGCTAGCCAAAAAAACTGTGAAGTTAGCATTTGGATGTACTCATGTTATGATATAAAATTTGAGATTCATCAGCATAGAGATGGTATTTTTAAACCGTGGGATTGTTTAAAATGTCACCAAGGAGGTCTAAGTACCGATTCCTGGACACACTAATGTGAGGAGGAATCAGTAGAGAAAATAGAGAAGGAAGAACCCTGAAGTTGGAAGAAAATCTTCAAAGTTTGGTGTCCTATCAGTAGAAGGTGTGATAGGGTATGAGAGAGGATAGAGTTTTGGAGCCCTAAAGCAGGTAATTCTTGGGATGAACCTGGCAAGCTGCACATGGTCACACAGAGAGAGGCCAAGTTCATGTCCCTCAGATGATTATCCAAAAAAAAAAAAAATGAGTGAAATAAGTGCTTATTGAATATCATCATTACACTATTCAGGGAGTATTATAAACAAGTCAAAGATGTAAAGGTGCAGAGTAGCTGTTCAGAATTAAAAAGTTCAAGAAACCACTGCTTAATGTCATGATTCTCAAAAACAGAGTTTTGCAAACTCCTAGTTTTTTAAGTCTCAGAAACCAGAAGAGCACATTCCCCTGCTCATCTGGAAGACAGTGGGTACTTTGCTATTAAAGTTACCAGATGGAATGTCTGGCTATAAGTGTTTCATTTTCTTCAAAACAACAAACACAATCAACAATGAAAATGAAACTCAATCACACTAATGATGATTAAGCTGAGTATTAGCAACAATTTGACTTAAAAGGGAGTGACCCATGGTTAAGAGCAAGAGATTTGGAAGCCAAGTTCAAATCAAATAGGTGATTTAATAACCTAGTGATAACTAATAACCCATTATGTGATAGTTGGGGATTTATTTTCCCTTTTTTTCTGCATCAGAAAATTATAGAAAATAATAGTACCTATTTCTTAGTATGTTAGAGATTACATGATATAATGTATTAGGGTACATAGCACAGTGCTTAGTTTAAGGTAAGAGCTCAACCTTTGTTACCTTGTATGTCAGTTTATGATGTAGGTCTTTATATCTTTAGTCTGTGGAAACATTATTTTCAGAGCTTATGAGTCAGTACATTCGTGTACCTATTTTCTTTTCACCAAGTATGAAGATAAATTTCTAAATTTATGATACTACTAATACTATTACTTCAAACACAACTCTACATTGACATATCTTTATTCAATGCACTTGCTTCTATTCTAGACCTACATTTGTATGTATAAAACCAAATTATAGCTTCACACTCATAGCTATTGTTTTTTTTTATTCATTTGCAGATTCTTTTTCCACTCAACCTTTTCCATAAAAATCACATCATTGTAACATTCTTTTATTCTATGTTTTCATATATTTTTTTAGGGATAATATAAAGCAAAGCCGACTGCAATTTTTAGAACTCCTTTTACAATAAGCATCTGAGAACACCACCACAAGCCATTCATTCCATGAAGGAAGCTTCCCCCGCAACATACTTCAGGAAGTCTTACATGCCAAATTTATCTCCTTTAGGTAAATGTTTTATTTGGAATGCAGGTGATAAGCAGTTTTTTCTATTCCATTTTAGTGTTTTTAGGTGACTTGTTATTCAAGGAACAAAGACCCCTTTTCTTGCCAAGGTCAAGTTAAATTAATCTCTTTTTAAGGGAGTTGTCGAAAAATGTGGAAATTCAACAAGGAGAAAGGTGTCAGTCAGAAAAGGTTTTTGTTACTGAGGGCTTTTGTTGTTGTTGTTGTTGTTGTTGTTTCTTTTTTAAAGCATAACTCCTTCATTATGATTCCTTTAAATTTTTGCCAAAGATAATTTAATCAGATATTATCTTCTCCTCTGCTCTGTCTTCAGATGGGGAGACAAAGACAGCTTTGTTGAAGGCCAGGATCTATGTATGGATCTGACATGATCAATGATTGCCTAGAGAAAGGTCCACTAGCTACACATCTACTTAAAATTCTTCCTGTGTCTATTTCACGCACTTGAAGGTTTTGACTTCTATGAAGTCTCATACAAAGGCAATAATTACCAATTACCATTGAAAGTTAAGAGTTGACCTAATGACAGATATCAGATATGATTTTTGTAATCTTAAAAGCCTTAGCAATGGGAAGAAATATGGCTTTTTGGTGAAGAATGTGTATAAAGATTTTTAAAAACATATGGTCTGTTTAAAAATGAAGAAATTCTTTCAAAAAAAACATATCTGCTGCTAAAAATATATATCCTACTCAAAATCTAAAGTTTTGAATTTTGTTTTCAAAATACTGTCGTGAAAGGATTTTTTTCCTGTTTGGAAACAATTTTATATTCAAATATTTTAATGATTGCAATGTGACTCAGTGAATAAGTCTCATATAGAGCTAAACAGCACCTAGGAGGAAGTGAGAAGGCCGATTTTGGCAAGAATTTAAAAATTTATGTCAAATGCAAGGTGCTGCTATGAGCCCCCTTATGTTGAAATTCTCAAGTGGAAACTTTTTTTTTTTTTTAGAATGAATCAGCTCTTTTGATGGTAGGCTGACAATAGATATTCCTGCTTGTTCTAATTTTTGCTTATCAGAAGATGCTCCGAAGTGTTGCTTCTACTTCTGGGTCTTTGCTTTATAACCTTTATCAAAACAGTCTTGAAAAATTTTAAAGGTGCCTTGTTACTAAGCTCAGTGATATTGTGGGCAGTTCTTTAGATTTGAATCCTGTCATTCCCTCATCTTTGATCATGGATAATTTCCCTCTCTCTATCCAAAAATTCCTTCTATCATCTGTGACATCAGGATTTTAATGCCTATTTGGCAATCTTTTCATGAGAAATCAATAAGGCCTTGTGTGGCACTAATATGAACTAAGCTAAATATAGAGGTGTTATTTTTACTCCTTATTACCTCTGATCTGCCAATTCTTAGGTTCATCAAATTAGGAAGTAATGGCAGCTATATTTTCTATATCTACCCAGGTCACAGTGTCTCCTCGGTATGACTAGTCTAACAGCCATCTTCTCTCCACTGAAGTGCCAAATTAGCCACCTGAGGGGTTACTCTGCTTCCACTCTTGCTTCCTCAGCTCTGTCACTGCATATATATAATCTCCAGAGAGGCCAGAGAGATCTCTTAAAAAAACAGATAAAATATCATATTAACCCTCTGCTCATCATACTCAGAATAAATCCAATCCTTCTCTCATGGCCTACAAGGTCCCACATCTCCTTGCCTGGCCTGAAGTCTGAACTCCTCCACAGTCGTTTCCCATTTCTTTCTCTGATCCTGTCATCCTGGCCTCTTGCTGCTTTCTCTAGAAAAGCCAAACTGATTGCCTTAAGGCTTCTGCCTAAACTGTTCCCTTTGCTTGAAGACAGCTTGCCACAGATGCCCCTTTTAGCCTCCTCTTGTCATTTAGGTTTTAGTCTTCCTTAGCTTCTAATTTAGAGAGCTATCCCTCTGGTCACTCTCCTTTATATTTACCCGGTTTCACTTCCTTCCCTACAATTACCACTATCCACCCAAGTCTTATTCCTCTATGATTTGCTCACTCTCTCTCTCTGACTCTGGAATGAATTACAAGGGGCTGGTTTGTCTCATTTACCATTGCATTGCCAATCCAAAGGACAGTATCTTACTGATAGCAAGTATTCAAAAAATTCAAGATTAATAAACACATAAGTCCTCTATTGTATTAGACACTTAACAAGTGTTCAGTTGAAATCATTGCCATGCATTGTCTATGCAATTTTCAGCCAGTGATTCTACTTCTGGTAGAAGCAGCATCAGTGTTTCAGGCAGATCTAAGATCTTTATGGAGAAATTGAAAAATAACGTCAGTGTTGACATTATTCCTTAGCACTTATTAGATAGATATCTATGAACAACAGATAGATTATAACATATCATGATTGCTTCATATTATAAGCTAGATGTTCATCAAGATTGAGAAAGCACAATAATATTTATACTGAGTAAAATATTTTGACTGGTATTTTATTAATGTGAATTATATATTTATTTGACCAAATAGTGTGGCAGGATGGAAAAATACTTGGGAGTTATGAAGTCAGGAGAATAGTATTTATTAAGCACTTCCTTTGTGGTTGGTATGAGGCATGAAAAGTGGTAAAAATGTGGTCCTGGCTCATCAAGCAGATTTGATTTCATTCAATTACTAAGTATATTATTATCCTATTTATTTAAAAATTGCATTATTGATTTTGGAGAAAAATATTCTCTGATCCAATATTCCCTAATATACCCTGGCATGAAACAAGTGGGAATTTCCATTCCTTATTTAAAATACAAAAAAGCAATATTCTCTAATTTTTTAAAAAATTTTCTCAACCTTTTTCCGTGTGTGTGTGTGTGTGTGTGTGTGTGTGTAAGAGAATACAGCTTCTGACATCTCAGTGAAATTTTGTGAGACTTCTACAGAATGCCAAGCGGAATGGTCTGTTCATGAGATAGCCCTTACCTGTCTGTCACTAGTCATGATTGAGGATAATTTACAACAGCATAATAGAAATTCTGGCCTTCCTAATAGTCAGCTAAAGTTAAGACATAAAGGAAACTAAAAATCCATTTACTGACAAGAAAAAAGAGTTAATAGAACTGGGATATAGGAACTGCAATATACTGCTCAGAATATTTAAATGAATGCATATATGCACATGTGTATACACAAATGTACCCACATTTTTGTGTGTCCCTATACACATAGAAACAGTTTTGCCCATTACTATGATTGGCTTGATGTTAAGCTGTTCTTACATTACTGGAATAAATTCTGCTTTGTCATAGTGTATTGCATTTTTATATGTTGTTGAGTCAGTTTTGTCAAAATTCTGTGTAAATTTTTGCATCTCTGTTCATAGGTAATACTAGTCTATACATTTTATTTTTTAATTGTCTATTTCAAATTCAGAAAAATCTTATTCTCAGATGATATTGGTATATTCTAATCTGTTCAAATTTCTGGAAAAAATGTTATATAATTGATATATGGGGCACTATCTTTCTCATTCTTGATGGTGGTAGGTTGGTAGTTTGACCCTTCTCCATGTATCTGCCTAGAGGTTATCACTTTTACTGATTTTTCTTAAAAAAAAAAAAAAAAACACAAATAGTTTCTAATTTAATAAATATCCAACATTTTTATGTTTTTATTTCATTAGTTACTATTTTGATCTTCATTATTTCTGTTCTTCGCAACTTTTAGCTTCATTTGCTCTTTTTTTTAATGAATTCTTCAACTGGAGTCTGAAATACTTAATTTTAGATCTTTCCTCCATATTTCCTGCTAAAAATTTCCAAGTATCATTTAACTCTATCACACAAATTTTGACATGTTGCATTGTTACTTATATTCAATAAGAAACACTTTCTATTTTCTCTTCTGATTCCTTTTTGACTCACTGATTGTTTAGTAGAAGTATGCCAGTTTCCAAATTTTAGTGAGTAGTTTAGATATCTTTTTGTTAGTGATTGCAGTTTAAATCCTTTGTGACGTAAGTACATGCTCATGACTTGAACACATTTAAATGTATTAAGATTTATTTTACAGGTAAAAGTCAGAATTTGGTTTAACGTGATGAAATGTGCCAAGTATAAATGAAAAGAAATGTTTATTCAGTAGTTAATGAGAATGATATGTGAATATCAATTAGATTAAGGTGATTGATGGTATTATTCAAATCTATGTTTTTACTGATTCTCTGTTCAGTTGTTCTTTCAGTTATTGAGATGATGATAGAAACCTCTATCACTGTTGATTTTCTATTTCTTCTTTCAGATCTATACATTTTCTTCTCATGTCTTTTGAATTTTTCTTATTGGTACATAAATATGATTGTTTTGTCTCTTCATGAATTGACTCTTCATCCCTGGAAATAAATTTTTCTCCAAAATCTATTGTTTTTGATATTAATATACACACACCCTAGTTTTCTTTAAATTCTATTAACTGCATATATTCTCCGTACTTTATTCTTAAGTTACCTGTGTCGTTATATTTAAAGTGGACTTATTATAGGCAGCATCTAGTTTCATCTTCACTTTTTAAATCCAGATTGATAATCTCTGCCATTTAATTATTTAGGCATTTAATAAGTTCATTGGTGTGGTTGGTTTAAATGTACCATCTTGATATATACTTTACATTTGTTACATCTGTTGTTTATCCTTTTTTTCAATTACTTAAGTTTTTGGGTTCTTCTTTGGGTTCTTCTTTCCGGTCTTGAGTAGTTTCTTCATGTATGGGTGCTAATCAGTACTCAAATGAACACATTTACATTCTGTTCTCTGACTTAGGCTAGCATTGGACAGCTGGCCCAGATAGATGCAAAGTTCCTCTGTAGATATCTGGAGTCTTCTCTCTGGTCAGTTCCCTTCCCTCTAGTACTCAGCTGTGACAGCCAGCCACCTGGGTCCCTCTGGTTTTTCAGTTCCATTTTCTTATCTTAGAGAAGCTGGTCTCTATGTGAGTTTACAATATCTACACTGTATTCTCCAACCTTTTCCCAGTCAATAAGCTGCCATCAATTTATTTTCTGTCTTTCAGGAGTAAATATTCTTTGTTCTCCCATGTCAAATATCTTGTGAGCTGACTTCTTGTATTTCATTCAAGTTTTTGAACTTTTGAGGCAGAAAGCTAAATCAGATCTTAGATTTGAACATCAACTCCAAAGCTCACTTTTAATAGGATACTGTGAACCATTAACAAAAACTCTTGGACATAAATACTCTGAAGATTCAATAATAGTAAGTAATGTTATAAATATGCACTCATGATATTCTCAGATAGTAGAAACCTAAGAAAAAATAGATTATAAATCAACAAATTGAATTGTGGAAAATATGCATTTTGTAAACACAGCCAGACTTAAGACACAATTAGTACAAGCAACAAGGATGGACTGCAAAATCTGCTGTGTGAGGGAGACACTAGCAATGAAGGAGGTGAATTTAGTGTTTTCCCTCAGCACACATGATAGTGGCAGCTTCACCATGGTTAGCTGGCTTCCACTGGCTTATGTAGTGCTTTCCTCTTTCTTCTTGGCATTCTTCAACTATGCTCAGATGCACACTGGGAATCAGGCTTCCGCAACAGCTGGCTCAGACAGCTGCAGTCATAGCTGACAGATAACTGAAGCATGGAGTTGTGTTCATGGCCCCTGCTGTTCTCCCTTTCATGGTGACTTTTAAAAAATGTTAGTGGGGCACATTCACTGCATTGGGTACATTGAAAACTATAAATATGTTCAAAGAAAGAAATTATGTATCAAAAGAATTTTTTGTCCTATAATCACTTTTATTCTTTCACACCAACTTGCCATTTTGTGGGAAGATCTTAATTCCTGTATGAATTGGGTTGCTTCTCTCTCACATTTTAACAGTTAATATTGTGATCTTTCCTTTGGTCCCTCCCTAGATATCATGAGAGATCTAACTTCCTGTTATTTTAATTATTACTGGCTTTTAAAAATTCCAGACCTTGGTTGTTTGAAGTATAATCAGTGCTGTCACATTTTTTTTTCTTTGTGGGAACTGAGTAGTCAATTTAAAGAAAATTTTTATTGTATGAAAAGAGTATTATAGTGATTTATGTTTGGCTTCATGCTGGAGACGGGAAAGATACTTCTGCCTGAAGTCAAGTCTATTAACAGAATGATCAGGAAACAAGGAGGAATTTTTATCACCTCTCAAATAAGATGGAGGTAGCCCTTGCTGAAAAATATGTTTAATTCATATATAGTTACAATAATAATTGTGTCACAAATGTATTCACTTGAGAGAGTCTTTGAATTTAAATCCTATTCACATATTCAGTGTTTTAGTTCTCTATGATAGCTTCTCTCAGTCCACACATTTGACAGCATAGGTTTCCATATGCTTATCCAAGCCATGGATATAATGGATACAACATAATATAAATGCTACATAGGAGTCAATGCTAGGAAGATGACTAAATTTTATATTTTAGCTATATCTATTTCCTCAGCTTTCTTTTTCTTATTGTCTAATAATGATTCTGACTGGGTGTTAATATAGAAACACCAAAATTATATGACTTTTTTTTCTCAGAAATATATCTAAAAAATTCAATGATTTGTCCAATTTCTGTAAAAAATCCAATGGTTTGCTGATAAACTGGCTCTTTGTGGGAAGAAAAAGACTTATTGGTCAATTTTCTTTGTGTAAATACTGCTACTGAGGCTGATTTTAAACTCCCTAATATTTAACTACAGCATGACAAAATTCCTGAATTGCTACTTACTGTCATTATTTTAAGTTGGCTATGACATACCACCTACTAGTTACTAAAAGAATTTGGACTAGAAGAAATCAGAATCTTCTTGTAAAATCTAATTAAATATCTGTTGGAAGTCTCAGATATACAGTAACTATTATAATTTTCCCATCACTCACTAGCTTCTTACAAGATGGATGTAATCACATTCTACCATATATGCCCTCTCCCTGTGAAATCTGCTTTATATATGGTTCCAATTGCTTTATCTATTTCTCTATCTCTGCCTTTCTCTCACTCTCTTTCACTCTCAACAGACCATTTATGTTTTCCAAAATTTCACTTAAAGTCTCCTAGATTAAAAATGATCCGTTTGGATTTCCTTTCTAATTAAATTTTATTTTTAAAGCCTCAGACTTTTGAGTAATATTATACTTAACATTAAAAAGTCCATTTCAATTGAGGCATTAAATCACAATTTTATTATTTAGGAAAATATCCAGGATGTGGAAATGTGTTTTTAATTAAACATCAAATTCTAATTTGTTAGAAAAAGTAATACCCAGCCCAAATTGTACATTAAAATAAATTCAATAATAGAGTTTTATTTTTCACATAAAGTTATTTTCTTGAGTTATTCAAATATGGCAAAAATGAAAGTTGAGCAAATTTAATTGCATTAGCTGATAATATTCTTAAAAACTTATGTTTTTGCTGTTGTTGTTTTGTTCTAACTTGGCATAGACATAATATATTAAGGTTACAGCATAGATTTGGGCCCTTCATGGAAAACTCGATTAAATCCTACTTAAATAAGTGATCTAAAAAAAAAGCTCAGTCTTTTATTCAGTGCTACTTGGAGACTTTTTATCTTTCAGGCAAGCAGCAGAGCACGGTGGAAAGAAGCCAGAATCTAATCAGAAATACAAGGGTTCAAACTCCATCTCCACGATTTTCTGACTTTCTCACAAAATCAGCAAAAATGAATTTTCTCATTGCATCAGGAAAAGTGAACTGATATAGTTTTAAAAGAAAATAGCATATACAGATTTTTTTAAAAAATGTATTACTTGCCTTCTATATATACTAACATTGAGTAAATCTAGTTATATTAAAGAGAAAGGATCCAAATCTACCCACCCAACACAAAATAATGCCCCAAACAAAACAGAACCAAAAACCAAAAGGTCTGGTAGTTACCATGACTGGTAGAAAGAAATTATCATTACTCATAATATTTTTAAATGTATGTTTTAGATGAATCCCCTTAGAAGATTTTTATGGAGAACAATGCTGTGTTCTCTGGTTCTTTCACCACATTCACTTGAATCGTGTACAGAAAGTTGGAGAAGTATTTCGTTTCATTTATAATACAGTATTTCATTTTCTACTATATTATACTCAGTTACCTGAGTACCAGAGCAAGTCACCCCTACCTTTTCAATGGTTTTCACATTATTATCTAGAGCGAAATGTTTTCTTTCTCCACCTTTATTATGATGCTGACTCTGATGTTCCTCTGGCACAATCTAAAGATGAAAACTGGAGGGAAGGATCAGAGAAACATATAAAGTACATGAATTTACCTTCCACATTAAGAATTCCTTTTGGATATATAGAGTCTGAGACTTGTATTGTTAGATTACATTGGAGAATGTATTGTGAGACCACAGACGATTATGCAACTTAATGTACAGAATAAAGTGCTAATTACTTCTGCTAAAAAAAGTAAAAAAGAACTAGTCAAACATAAAAGAAAAAAAGAAAGGAAGAAAATACCTTTATGCCAGTAATTAGAAGAGAATCAAATCCAGGGTCATTAACTAATAAGAAAAGCCCATATTACTGTGGTCCACTGTAATTTTGAAGAAGGCCCAGGGTTTAAGATTAGAGATTAGAGTTTACTATCCATTTGAAGATAAAAGGTTTGCACTCAGAGATTGCACAAGTTAGGCAACTAGTCCTGTGCCTTTGAATAAAACCTGGAACCCTTAAAGTCTAATCCATATACAGTGTATATTAAAAATTAAAAAAAAGAAGGTTAACAAAGACAAAGCTAGTGCATAGCTTAAATAGCAACTAAACAAATTTAAAAAAAAAAAAAAAAGAAAGAAAAAAAAAGAGGTCACCATCACATCTCGTTGTGTCCTTGTTGATGTAGGATCCTCAAGCAAATAAATTACTATAGATAGGTTTATAATTAATTAAGGCAACTTAATTAAGGTGTCTTTTCATAATCCAGGTCAAAGAAGACTAATATAAACATGAAACCTTCTTCAAGAATACTTCAACTGATTTCAATAAAGATGGAAAAAAAAGTTGTTGATTTTACATGAGGAAATGATTTAGCATAGAAAATTAACCCAAAACATTAATCAGAAAATGAAAGTCCATGGCCAAATATAGTCCAAGAATTTTTAATTTTGTTTTAACAGCTATTAGTTAGGAATTGTCTTTTAATTTTTAGAATTTAAATTTTTAAGTATTGAAACAGGACAAATGTAGCACATGATACCTAAAATATTTACTACATGACTCTTTCCAGAAGAAAAAAATTGCTGATCCCCATTTTAAAATGTGCTTATTTAATAGTCTTAGAATCTTCTGGAACTCTGACTCTTCTTTATTAACACAGAAAAAGTCCTTAACAAAATTCAACACCCATGTATTATAGCAATGCTAAGAAAAAATAGAATACAAAAGAACATCCTCAATTTAATAAAAATCATTTTAAAAACCTAACATTGTACATAATGATAAAAGACTACACTTTCCCTCTATGATTGTGAACAAAACAAAGATACCCACACTCATAACTCTTTTTCAAGATAATTGTGGAAGTTTCCAACCAATACACCAAGAAATGAAACTATTTATAGATATCATGACAATGTAGAAAATCCAAAATAATTTACAAAACTTCCATAACTTATAAATGAATTTAGTAAGGAAAGAAGACTTATATGCAAAAATTGATATTTCTATATAACAACAAACCTATGGAAAACAAATTAAAAGGATCATATAACTTATAAATTTTCAAAACATGAAAAACTTTTCTATCAATAGAACAAAATGTGTACAGGATTAACGTGCTGAAAACTTGACAATGCCAAAGAAAATATCAAGAAGTTCTGAACAAATGGTCAAATCTGTGATATTCATAAATTAGAGAGGTCAATGTAGTAAAGGTCTTAATCCCCTACAAACTGATATACAGAGTTAATGCAATTCCTGTAGAAAAGTCATGTCAATATTTTCTGTACAATAGAAAAAATATTAAAATGTATACAAAAATGCAAAGAATGCAGTCTGAAAATTTTGAAAAAGGAGTAAAGTTGCAGAAATCAGTTACATGATTTCAAGATGTGTTATATAATTACAATGATCATGACTTTGTGGTGTTAGAGGAATAGAAATATCAATGAAATGGAATAGAAAATTCAGAAATAGATCCATAAAAATATGTTCAACTGATTTCAATAAAGATAGAATAAATGCAATGAAGGTAAGATATTCTTTCCAACCAATGGTGCTGGAATAACTGAATACTTCATTACCAAAAAAGAAAGAAAGAAATGAAAGGAAGGGAGGAAAGAATCAAAAGAACCCTGATCCATGTCTCACACTTTTTAGAAAATTCAACTTACATCATAGAATTAACCATAAAGTGTAAAACTGACATTTTAGACAAAGTAGTAGAAAATCTAGGATTTAGGGTAGGCAACGCTTATTAGATTCCACTCAAAAGTATGGTCTATAAAATTCTTTAAAAATTGCAAATTGAACTTCAAACTTTAAAACTTTGGTATGTAAAGCCCTATTAAGAAAATGGATAGGCAAGCTAGAAATCAGAAGAAAATATGTATAAATCACATATTGACACAGGTTTGTTATGTAGAACATATGAAAAGTTGTAAAAATTCAGCATTAAGAAGACAAACAATATAATTAGAAAATGGGCAAAATACATGAAGAGACATTTCAGTGAAGAGGCTATCTAGGTGGAAATAAATATAAAAAGATTCTCAATGTCATTGATCATTAGGGATTACAAATTAAAACAATAATAAAATACCAGTACACACCTACTTGAATGGCTCAAATAAAAATTATTGACTACATCAAATACTCATAAGGATTTAGTAAAAATCATTTATACTTAGCTGGCAGCTATGTAAAACAATACGCTCTGGTTAATAACTTTGGCAGTTTCTTAAAATAAACATGTAACTACTATGGGACTCAGCAATTGTACCCATAGGCTTTTATCTACCAAGATGAATATTTATCTTTACAAAAAATTCTGTACATAAATGTTTATAGCAGATCTATTTGCAATAATCCAAAACTGCAAATAAGCTAGCTGTTCTTCATTCAGGGAATGGTTAAATAAACTATAGCACATTTCTATGGGAATCTAGTAAGTATTAAAAACAAAAGAAAACAAACTTTTTTTTTTCTTTTTCCTTTTTTTTTTTTTTTTTTTGTACCAGGGATTGAACTCAGGGGGACTCAACTACTGAGTCACATCCCCAGCCCTATTTTGTATTTTATTTAGACACAGGGTCTCACTGAATCGCTTAGTGCCTTACCTTTTCTGAGGCCTGTTTTGAACTTGCCATCCTCCTGTCCCAGCCTCCAGAGCCGCTGGGATTACAGGCATGGGCCACCACACTTGGCTAGAACATATTTTTGATACCTGTAAGAACCTGGATAAATTACAAGGGTATTGTGCTGAGTAAAATTAAGTTTATCTAAAGGTTTTAGGTTATATGATTGCTTGAGTATAGGACTCTTGTTAGTGGATACACAGAGTTAAGAAGAAGGTGAAGCAGAATGGAAATAAATATGGCTGAAAAGGGTAACATGAAAGATACTTGCAACAATGAAACACTTAACTTTGTCAATGTTACTATTCTGGTTGTGATACCATCCTATAGTTTTCAAGATATTATCATTGGGAAATGTTGGGTAAATCTCTTAACAACTGCACAGGAATCTAAAATTATTTCAAAAGAGAAATTTTAGCAAAACAAGTTAAATAATTCACTTTAAGATGCTTTTTCTAAACCCAAGGAGAAAAGAAAGTTAATAGGATTTTCAAAAATTGGTAATTGAGAAAGATTAAAAGAGATATTTGCTTTCAGTCGTAACAGCGGGTCAGAAGGAACCTAGGCTGAGAAAGGAGAAAAAAATTACCAGACACACTATATTTTTGTATGAGTAGAAAGAAAGCCTATAAAGCCTTATGAGATATTGAAAGGCTGGCTTGTTCTTAAAAAAAAAAAAAAAAAAAACAACAAATGGACCAAGTAGACAGCTACTTTTGTGAATGATTTGGGAATAGTCTGCAGTCTCATTAGGATTGAATGAAGGTGACCTCCTGAGGCTCATTCTAGTACTATGGGTTTTTATGTCTAAAAGCTTTTGGTTTTGCTATAGAAAAAAAATAAAAAAAATTAAAAAATGGCTAATAGAATTAATCTTGGAACAAGACCAAATAGCATTTCAGTGACAAAAACTAATGATTTTTGAAAGGTCTGACATGAAATTAAAAAAAGAAGGGTTTATATGCTTAACCATAAATGGGACATTGAAATATAAAATATGTAGTGACTTTTTTTTCTAGAAAAAGATTACTACTTTTAAGATTTCCTGTAAAACATTCACTTTTACTGACAATCCAATTTAAGAAATATTTGAAATATTCTTACTATGTGATAGAGCTTTTTGCTAGGAGCTGCAGTGGAGTGAATATAAAAAATAATGAACAGCAACATCAATAAAAAAAAAAACTGTCTTTGTGCCCAGGGATGTCAGCACATATAAATAAAATGCTATAAAAGAATATAAGAAAACAAATGCTCAGTGCTAATTTTAAAAAAAATACACTCCCTAAGGACAGTTAAGAACCAATACATTTTTATTATTTCTCCCACTCTTCTCATGAGAGGACTCCGACAATATATTACTTTCACAAGAATCTTGGTCTCTGCTCTCAAGGGATTCAATCTAAGAAAGGAAGTAGAGTATTCTAGAAATGTCAAGGATACTGAAGATGAGAAACATGGGGTATGATAAGTACATGGCAAATGTACTTGGGGAGATAGTCTATAACTGGACTACAACTACTTTAAAATTCATGGAAGGATATGGGATATATTTTTATAATAAGGTTTTTGAAGAAGAGGATACTATTAAGTCACCAATAATTAAGAAAAGTATAAGAAATATATAAATGATAGAATCCAAAGGAAAGAGACTGTGGCCAAATTAATCAAATAAGAAATCCATTTAGGTAGTATCAATGGCATTGGACTAGAGAGAAGGCTGATTAAATTCATAAGGAGTCTCAGGTTTACTGTACACTTAATGATAAAGGAGCCCAGGATAGTGGGAGGAAGTTGTGGTCACCAGTGGGGAGAAGGAACTGGGGAAAAATACTGAATTCTGATTTGGACAGAATTTTGGTGAGTGGGATTTCAGTTGGCAAATCAATTTGTAGAGGTAAATACAGGAAGCATCAAAAAAAGAGAACATTGAAGCTACACAATGGACAGGACTGCCACTATGGAAGTGCTCAGTGAGAAAGCTATACTTTTTTTAATGCTGAAATTAAGGCACTTGTGGAGAGAAAAATTAATTTAAAAAATATGGGGGGTGGGGTGGGATTGTGGCTCAGTGGTAGAGCGTTCACCTTGTATGTGAGAGGCCCTGGATTCAATCCTCAGCACCACATAAAAATAAGTAAATAAATTTAAAAAAAGGTATTGTGTCCAACTACAACTAAAAAAATTAATTAAAAAAAATATGGGGACTAGGGTAATGGCTCAGTTGTAGAGCATTTGCCTGGCATGTGTGAGGCACTGGGTTTGATTTTGAGTACCACAGATAAGTAAATAAAATAAAAGTCCATGAACAACTAAAAAAAAAGAAGAAGAATATGATTAGAAAATTTAGTATATATATGAAGAGATTTATAGATTTATAGAGGTTTATAATTTATGGAATAAAGATGCTATCTGATGTTGCCGAGATAAAAATGCCGCTCTTTGCATTTGGCCACTTGATCTTTGTTTACAGTTTACAGGTAATAATAGGGAAAAAAAACTTGTTTTATGTTGTCTTGTTTTAGGCTATTTTTTTTTCAGTAGAGTTGACAATAAAAACAAAGGAAATACTATAGCCAATTGCAGTAGAAGAGAAAACAATTGAAATTTTAAACTAGTCATGACTTAAACATGTTTCTAACAACCAGTGGAGATAATTTATGGCAACAAGAGACATCTCATACTTTGAAACCCATTATCAGATGTCAAATATCTATAGCTGACATAGAGGTCTCTATTAAATGTTTTAATCTCAAGTATGCATCATATCAGGGAGTCTTCAGTATCTGGCTGCCATTTTCATTTCCAGAAGAATCTGAGAGAGAAGATGAATTTTAGAGAGCATAAATAGCTAACTAAATCCCTTTCCACAAATGATCTCTATGAAACTCCAGATTAGGATAAACTGTGTGTGTGTGTGTGTGTGTTTTCCATCTGTTCCTCATATAGATAATATTATTATTTTGATTCTAGCTAATTAGAAATTTCACTCACGCTGAAACAAAATTGAAGAAATATCTAACACCAAAATTTAAAAAATGGCAAATAAATTTAAATTACATATGTTCTTTCTATTCCAATAAAAATGTATTTATTTATTTAATCACCATATTTTCTCAAAATATAAATCATGTTATTCTCCCACTCTAACTCTTCCATGACTTTCTATTGTATTATAAATAAAAATTTCAACTCCCAATTTCAACCCATAATGTCCTTTAGAGTTTTTCCACTCTCTCGACCATTATCTCCTACCAACTCAATAATCAATATACTCCAACATCCAAGCACTATTTTTTAGACTCAGAGTTCTTCTTGCTACTCATGAAATATACTAAATTCTTCCCTATTTCAGCAACTTCAAGCAGGTTGTATCCACTCTCTAAAACATTATTTTATTTACTATTTATCAGGGCTACATTCCTCAGGTGTCAGCTGAAATGTTACTTCTTCAAAGAAGCTTCTCAACCTAATTTCCCCACTAATTCTTCCTCATCCAACGCTAATTTTTCTTTGCATTTTTAAATAAATTTTAAACAAACATTTTAGCATTTGTGGGGATGCTAGTGAATATCAAAATCCCCATATGATCAAATCCTTTTATATAAAATGTTGTATATTTGCATATAAAATATGCATAACTCCCTTATACTTCAAATCATCTGTAGATTATTTATAATATCCAAAATGATATAAATGCTATGCAAATAGCTATTATACTGTATTATTTAGGAATGACAAAGAAAAAAGTCTCTATCTTTTCAGTACAGACACATTTTTCCCCAATATGTTTGATACATGTCTGGTCGAATCCACAGATGTGAAATCCATGGACATGGAGGCTAACAGAATTTATTTCTTTGTTACTTGATGTATATACATCTCCCTTCATTATAAGACAGAGAATAAAGCAATATTATCATTATATCCTCACGGTAAAAATAGTTCTTATTACACATAAGAATTAAAAATTTGTATAGAAATGAATCTTTAAAATAAGGGTCTTAAGGGAAATCAAATATAACCGAAATATATCACATGCAGCATTATATGTGTATCTTCATCTATGCCTACACACACACTCTCTACCTACCATTCCTAGTCTATTACAAGAAACTTGGAGAACAAGGATGAGACCTTGTTAGAGCTATAATCTGACTTCTGTATGAGGAGGAATAAGTTTACAGTGACATTAGAGCCCTGGGGATCAGGAAGGTTAGCTCACATTTGGAGATATTACAACACTCCAATCTTACCAGCAAGAAGGCTAGTTTTACAAAGGAAATCACAAGGAAACCAGTCAGAAGAGCTTAGCAACAGGGTTAGTAGCAGTGAATAAAGTTGACCATCTCACCCTGACTAGGGCAAAACATATGCTGACATTATTTTGTTGATGACTACTGCTCAAGCATAGGGCATGAACCCTCAAAGAATTATAAAAATTGACAAAACTGAATGTTTTAAAATAAGGGGATGTAGTTTGGAACATTTCAATCAATTGTCAAAGTGTAATTTTAACTTCTTAAAAAGAAATACAGAATATTTAATACAAATACAAATTCATGCACCAAAACTGACCCAAACTAAAATTCAAACAAGAAACAAATTTCAAGTTGTAGATTCACCTTAGTTGTACGTCATTAGCCTCCACTACTTACCTAGTAGAGGTAAGTAGTCACTTTGTCACCTGCTCCAAGTTAAATCGTGATAATAAATTTTAAAACTAATAGTTGTATACTTAATACTCAGCATTGTTGAACATGATGAGTTTTTAATATAGTTAGTGTCTGCAGCATTTTTTTTTCTTTTCTTATTTTGGTACCAGGGATTAAACCTAGGGGTATAAACCACTAAGCCACATCCCCAGACCTTCTTTAATTTTTTAAATTTAGAGACAGGGTCTTGCTAAGTTGCTTATGGGCATGCTATGTTTCTGAGGTTAGCTTTGAACTTGAGATCTTCCTGCCTCAGGCTCCCAAGTTGCTGGGATTATAGGCATGGATAGCTATAGCCTTTTTTAGGAAGGAATGCTAACAAGATTGTTTTCAAGGTGATGTAATAATCAAAATAGTGCAGAACAGGGCTTTTAAAACCACTAAGAAGCAATGTGGGAGAGAGAAAAACAAATTGAAAACTAGTGCTCTTGAAAAGTTGACAAGTGAATTCTCATGCACAGAAAGATTACAAGTGAGAGGAAAAAGAAAACATGAATTTATGACAAATGTTAAAACTGCTTAACATTTATATTGACAGGAATTAGTGACAACTTCCTACAAAGCACAGCCACCTTTGTACTCCAGGAGCTTTTATTTCTCTACAGAACTAGAAAGGGAAAAATGTCTAAATTAAAGCTGATCCCTGCAAAAACGAGTCTGAGAAGTGTGTACAGCACACAGTTATATGACAGTGGAATGTGATTATATCTCCAAAGAAGTAATGAAAAGGGTTGGAGATAAAAGGTCATCTGGATTTTGCTTTGACAAAAAAGACAAGTATTGATAAGACATGGATGAGAAATTTTCAGAAACTAATGGTGCACTCAAGAGCAGGCAATCACAAAGAGATGACTTGATGTGTGAATGAAAACAGGAGAATCTGTGCCTTTAGTGTGCTGCCTCTTAAATTCTAATCTTACAAAACTATCAATAATCTACTGCCTAAAGTAGATAACTCAAAACCATATTTGCTTTCCAAACACAGAGATGATTATTTGTTTTCAAATGTAAGCAGTTGGAAATTGGTTCTATCTCCACATTATGGGTACAATTGTTACCATTACATAGTTAAATGGTAATGATATTTTGTTTCAGATAAAGGAAGCTTCATTATGTAGATGGAGATGAACATCTGCTCTTTCTCCTTAGAAAATCACAAATAAGAAAGTGAAAAGCAATGGGAAGTGTTTAAATTTATACCATTGATGCAATACAATAATAGCAGTTGTAAGAGTTTATCTTCTGATAACTTATGGAAAAAAGAGGCACATTTTTTTTTTCCTTTGGCATAACTCCTAGCTGGGAGTAAGGGGAAAGAAAATCTGTCTATAAGCTGAGAGAATGTTGAAAAAAAATATGGTGTTATGTACACCTAATATGGAATTATAATGACTATTGAGGTTACAATTAATTTTTTTAAGTCAGTTTTTAATATCCTGTATTTTAGTCAGAATGAAGAATCTGCTGGTTTTAATGCAGGTTAACTAAATTTCTAATTAGCCATGAGATTTTTTTTTCTTCATCAGAGCCCTAATTCTTACACTAAAATTAGATTTAAATGCATAATATTGATTTAATAGTAATTAAATCTGCATGAATGTTAGACTGCTTATATTTGTTATCAGATTCAGACAAGAGTTTCAAGTTAATTGCTTTTTTCAGATCACATAGATTATGGTATAAATTAAGGGTAGAGGAAAAACCATAATAAATAAGCATCCCTAAATTAGAAAAGAAAAAGAAACCATGATTTTAAATATTTGATTTATAAAAAAATTCTATATTAACTGACACCATACAGTATTTCTCTTTCTGTATTTGCCACATTTTGTTTATCATAATGTCCTCTAAGCTCATTTATTTCCTCAAAAATCATGTCATTTTAAAAGGCTGAAAATATTCTAACGTGCGCACGTGCGCGCGCGCGCGCGCGCACACACACACACACACACACACACACACACACACACACACATTTCTTTAGCCATTCATCTGCCAGGGGACTTCTCAATTGATCCCACACTCTAGCTATTGTGAATAATGCTTCAAGAAAAATGGGATCTCAAATATTTCTCCATCATTCTAATTTTATTTCCTTTAGATACATATTCAAAAGAGGGATTGCTGGATTCTTTGGTATTTGAAATATCCTGAGAAATTTCCATATTATTTTCCATAACAGCCATTACCAATTTGTAATCTTACCAGCAGTGTGCAAGGGTTTTCATTTCTCCACACACTCACCAACTCTTACTATCCTTTGACTTTTTGCTTAGAATTATCTTAACCCGTGGAAGATGATATGTCATTGTGGTTTTGAGTTGCATTTTATTAATAATGTTGAACACATTTTCATAGACCTGGCTGATAATTATCAGGGGTAGAATGGAGGAGAAATGGGAAGATGTTGGAGAAAGGGTACAGGATGCAGTTGTGGGATCAATAAGTCTAGGGACCTAATGTATCTAATTTACAGCATGAGGACTATAGCTAATGATATTATACACTGAAAATTAGCTGCAAGTATGGTTTAGGTGTTCTTAAACACATACATGAATGCACACACACACAAGGTAACCATATAAGGTGACAGTAGTAATAATTCACCTTGTATGTACATATCAAAATATATTCTGCATTTAGGCATTTACCAAAGTAAAGACATCATATGACACCGATTCAAGAAAATTTTTAAAAATAGTTTTTCATACAGAATTAGTCCATGAGGTAGAAAAATATTAATATCAATGTCCCACAGTACTGGTAATTTGTTTTTCAAATGTCTTTTTAAAAAATAACTCCAAAACTCTTTTAGAGTTCAAATTTTTATTTTGGTCTTTTTATTCTTTAATATAATGTGAAATATGTACTGCCAGAAATGTTTTAAGACTATGTTCTATTATATATCAATACAATTCTATTCGGTGTTTCTCAAAATGTGAGTGGTTGGGGGCTCTTTTTTTTTTAGAATTACTAAAGCTGTTTATTTAAAATTCAGATTTCTAGGTTCCAAGGTAGACTTAATTAGTCAGAATATATCTTCCCAGTAAATTTCAATTTAGCCAGTTTTAAGTCATTGTTATGTAGTTAATAATTTTAAACTTCATTAGTTATTTTAATCAAATTTTTAAAGCAGATTATTTTAACATGTATTCTTTCTTCATTATTATTGGATAACATAGTTAGCTAACTTTGAACTTTGGTAAATAGTATATTTGTATTATAAATGACATTAGAAACTCAGTTTATATTATGAGGAAAAGGGACTATTTGCTAAGTCAGATGCCCTTAAGGATAATAGGTAAAAGTGTTCATTTTCAAAGATTATTTCTTTCTACTTAAATTTAGTCTTCAAATATTTGGATATTTGGATATCCAGACATATTCGTTGGGTTAAAGTAGTGTTCTATTTCTCTGAATTTATGCTGAACACCTTTAGGTTGGATGCACACCCTCTGAATTTTTTTTTTCCAAATATATCTGGGGTACTAGGAAATTCTCTTTTGTGCTCTGAAGACTTACGAAGCTTCAACTTCTTTATGGTATTACTCATGGTTTTGCTCTGATGAACCAAGATGAAATATGCTGCCACTGTCTGTGGGTAACAACACTAACTGGTATCAGCCTAAAGATACCTCCAACTTCCAATTTTGAGAGCACTGCCTTACATTTTCAAAACAAGTCTGTTATTGCCAAAGATGTTGGCATCAATACTGTGCTTTTATTCTCTTGTTATTCCCACAGAAGAGACAGTAAAGAAAACAGTTCCTGACTTTTTTATTCTGACACTGTACGTTAATGAAGGACTAGAGAAGTGTGACAGACACAATGCTGACATCCTCTATGTCACTGAAGCAATCACCTGTACTGTCATTCTCCCTGTTATTTCTTAGAAGTCCCTACCTCCCCTGTTCAGATACTATACTAATGTTAACATAACCAATTTCATGAATTCCATACGTTTTTCAAATTTGCAACAGTGTAATATATATGCACATATATATCTACCATTTAGCTATATATGTGCATATATATTATAATTATTTTTAAGTTTATAGGTTGATAAGTTGTGTAACCATTGCATGAATTACCATAGAACATTTCCATTTCTTCAAAAAGTTCTTTTGTCAGTCTCACCAGTCAAGCCACATCACCCATTCCTGGTTTTGTCCTGTCATGACTGATTTTTTTAATCATTATAGATTTGCCTTTTCAATAATTTTGTATCAAATTTCATGGTGCCTTTGAAGCAGGTCCAGAATTTCCTTGATACTCTTCCCTTTGATTTAATGTAGATTAAAATAGTATAATGAACACAAATATGATAAAACTAATGTTATTTTACTTTTGACCAGGTAGTAGATAGGTTTCTCTTATCATTCTCTGAGGAAAATTAAAGAAGACACCCACTCTACCACTAAGCCACATCCCCAGCCCAAAGCAAATTTTATTTTAATTACCATTATGGCTAAGTTTAAAGCCACCATTTTTCTATTTGATTTCCATTTGGTATTTGGTTTGTTTTTCCTCTCTCCTTAACAACGTTTTCATTAATTTCATTTTTAATTACTCCTTTTTTTCCTCCATTATTTGATTTTTTTTCCTCTCCCTCTCCGTCTATGATTTCTGTCTCTCCCTCTTTCACTGGTGATATTAACCCACTTTTAAATAAGAATATTACAACATTGTGTACACTAAAAGAAAGTTTCAGCTACTAACTTTACTTTCTCTATCTCACCCTTTTGATTGTTATATGTGCAGGTCTTAATCTGGCAAGAATGTAGGGCTCCCCTTGCAAGTTCTTCTCTCAGCTAGCATTGTTTCTGCTGCTCTTTGTCCTATGTCTGAAAACTCTTTAATTTGCTTTTTTCAAGTTCTCTATTTCTTTTTAACATAGGAAAATAAATGGTCACCCTTACTTCCACAGAAGGAACAGTCTTGCTCTATATAAGAACATTTTTAGTATATATAGAATATCAGTTCTGTATAATAAAAATCTCCAGTGAATTTTATAAGAAAATCAATACTGGTCTAATACAAATGGTATCTTTTTAAAATATTATGCTCGTAATTCCTTTTTATCTACACAATTTTCTAATCATGTGTTTCACATATAAATTAATCACTGAAATTTCTTTGGCCAATTATAGGATTCAATTAAAATTATTTAATGAATGAAGAGTTTTATTTCTTTTTAGCAAATATTACATTGTCTATTAGAAGTGCTCAGTATTTATATATAATATACAAGTTCCCTACTTGGGTTATATGTGGTCAAATACATAAAAAATACAAATCATAATGTGTTTCCATTTAAGAAAAATATGGAATAGAAATACTATCTATTAAAAAATTGTTGAATATTACTATTTTGTGTTCACCTGAGTTGATACTATTCACTCTTATCATTGCTTCTCTATATTTATATTTGTTTTAGTTACTTTGAAAGGCTACTCATTCGGTAACCACATGATACGACTCAGTTAAACTATAAAGTCAGTTACTGTAATAAAATTAACATGCAAGTCATTTTTAAATAGCAAGAGAAAAATAAGAATGTGTATATATGGTGTTTTAAAATGTAAGTTATTATTTTTCAGGCAACTCGTGTAAGCAAAATTTTCACTATTACTCTGATAAACTTTTTTTTTAATTTTAATCATTGTTCACATAGTTAGACTAAGGCCTTGAAATATAATTTAATTTCCAAAGTAATGATAATGATTTTTTTCCTTCCCGTTAATTGAGTTTAAATGTAATACATCTTAAAAGTAAAATAATAATCTTTTTGTGACTTTACTTTCAGCTAATGCTCTTGACTTGTGCCTTGATATACCATAATTTTGGCTTTGCAATCAGTAGATGATACTACTAATTCATATAATCTGGCTCCTCAGGTATATATTATGAAAGTCACATTGAGGGGAGAGAGGGAGAGAGAAAGCTGTGGGGGGGGGCAGGGAGAGAGAGAAAAAAAACAAAAAGTGAGAGAGGGGAGGGGAGGGAGGGAGAAAGAGATGGATGAGAATTCTCCTATGGAGAAATTCAAAATTGCTATGCTTTCAGGGCCCAGTTAAAAGTGCTAAATATTAATTTGTACTTATAACCATCTGCTTCTTGGTGGAGTTTTGCTTTGGATGTTGTTTGGTGTAGTAATGGTTTTCATTTCAACTTAAGAGACATCTTGACCAAGGCAATTGGTTGGGTTTTTCTTATGTAAAAGGAGGAGAAAATGTGTAAGGACACAGGTAAATTTGTATGCACAAAAGCTGAGAATCTTATGGGTTGTGTTTTCTTTGGAAAACAGAATAATGGATCATCTCCTCATCAAAGAGGAAACACACTTTAGCTTGAAAATAGAAATTCAAGGACTAAAGTTACTCTAACATCTCCAACTCCAAAGCTAAATTTGTCTGAGCCTGAATTCAATAACCTCCTTCCATCTTCTTGTGAGTACACTGAAACAAAAGTATAAAAATAAGGGAGAAATTCAGAATACTTTTAAAAAGAACTCAAAGAAAGAGAAACCATACAGGAAATGAAAAGCTTAGTTCAAAAGATAGAAACAGAATCAGGAAAATGAGAGTAGATAGACCAGAAGCAACAAGAAGTGGAGTTGATGAACTGGGAGTAAAACATTTTTTAGCAATGAGGATGTTCTTACCACAGGAGAAGTTTCCAGCAGCAGGAGAAGAAGAGAAAAAGATTTTTAACATTTAAGAATGAAAACATTCAAATAAAGTCATAAATTGTACTTTTAAAGGACGAAGTATAATTGACATAAAAAGGGTACATATTTAATGTATACAACTAGCTGAGTTTAGAACTAAATATGGAGCACTTTAAAGCTATTCTTTTAACAAAATGAACAAAAACATTTGGAATAGTAGTGCCAGAGTTTCTTAATATTTAAAGAGATTTTTGGGTAACAATAAGAAACACGTGAAAGCACCATTAAAGAATTGTTCAAAGAAGTTCAACAGGAAAACAAATGGACAATAATCATTTGAAAACATAAGTGCACAACAGTAATAATATGATTAATGAAATGGAAATAATACCACTATTTGCTTATAAAGTTACACAAAAATTATAAAAAGTTAAGTTTTATATACTAACTATTGTGTATAAAATATACTTTTAGGGCTGTATGAAAGATGATTTAAAGTTTAAATGTCTACCATATTCCTAATGGTATTAGTTAGGTACTTTTAGATTTTATATTAAGAATATTATCATAAATAAACTACTCAAAATTTATATATTACAAGGATGTTTGTTATTACCAGGTTGTGCATAAAAATATACAATTTAAAATGACCCAAATATCTAAAAACGGGGCAGGGGTCATCAAATGTCTGTATTATGGAGTGGTAACTATTACAATTATGCCTTAAGAAACTATTCCCTGTATCAATCATGATTTTTAGTAAGTTTGAGAAAACTTGACATAAAAATGGTACAAAGTAATATTTCATATCATCTCACCTTGGTAAAAACATTAACATACAAACACTGAGAATAAATATTTAGTAGTTATGTCAAAGAATTAGGCTTTACTTTTAATATGGTCTTTGCTTCTCATATTTTCAATTGAAGGATACATTCCTTTTTTTAGTTATAAAACAATTTCCTTGAAATAAAATAAATGCTATGGAGGAGAAAATTAAATTAGCTTAGTGGATTAAATGAAGATTTAGAATTGAGTTGCATTGCTTTTAAAGGTAGTGTTCATCTGGGTATTTTTGTATTTGAGTTGGAATTAACTAGGAAAAGATGAGAGCTGATGATGGAGGAATGCATAGTTTATACACTTAAAGGCAACCAGAATTTTACCTTTGTACTGATTATTGCTCTTTTATTTTATATCCAAAGATACATGGATTCCTTTTATTACTTCTCTGAAGAACGACATTTTTGCCATTTGCGTTTCTTAGCTTAATGTCCTCTTCAATTCCTTCCAAAATTCAAACTAAAAATTTCCTGAATTCAATTAGGCTCAGATTGTGTCAGCTTTCTAAAAAGCACTTGGGACAATCAGCTGAAAAAAAAAAGACAAGATTTATTTTGGCACATAGTTTCAAGAGGTAATGCTTATCAGTTGGCCCATTGTTTTGGGGCTTGTGAGGAGACACCACATTATGGTGGGAATGCATAATACAGAAAGTTGCTCACCTCTTGGCAGCCAGGATGCAAAGAGACAGAAAGGGGCTAGGTCCCAATATCCCCATCAAGGGTGTTCCCCCAATGACCTAACTTCCTCCATTAGACCCCACCTCGCAAAGATCTAGTACCTCCTGACAGTGTCAGGCTAGGGACCAAGCCTTTAACACATGGACTTGTTGGAGACATCCCCGATCCAAACTACAGCACATATGAAGCCAAAACAGCCAAATCAAAAACCTTCCTAATAAATCTGAAAGATCCACTTAGGTCTAGAACTTAATCTTATCATTAAATATCTTATCAGCAACTATTGAATTATACTATGAGTTTTCACTGATTAGCTTCAAATTTCCATCAGGAACTTAGAATAATGGAGTATAGCTAGCTTGGTCACCTTGTTAAGCTTTCTTGATTTTAATGTTCTCCTTTGATAAAGGAGGAATTGGTATGTGTGTAGCAGAATCAACAGATAATGCTATTGCTGCTATTCTAGAGACCACACTAGAATCACTAAATTATTGCTCTTCTAGATTTCTTAGAGTTCAAAAATTGAATATATATGTATGTTTAATTCAGAGCACAAGTTTAATAGAAAGTCAAGTTAAAATGCTTTAGACATATTTACACAGTTAGAACAATCTCCCTAATCCTTTCTATATCATATTTTTAGCATTTATAGTTATAATGTTCCTTACAGTGGAAGAAAGGAATTATTTCACAAAGAAGAAAATAAGTAACTTTAATAATTTACTTTGGTCATTTAATAGATGTCTTTTTTTTTTTAAAGAAAGAGTGAGAGAGAGGGAAAGAGAGAGAGAGAATTTTAATATTTATTTTTTAGTATTTGGCGAACACAAAATCTTTGTCTGCATGTGGTGCTGAGGATGGAACCTGGGCTGCATGCATGCCAGGCGAGCGCGCATCGCATCCCCACATCCCCAGCCCCTAATAGATGTCTTAGTCTGTTTGAGCTGCTATAACTTAATACCTGAGCTGGGTAATTTAGAAAGAACAGAAATTTATTTTCTCAAGGGGCTGGAAGCCAGGAAGTACAAGACCAAAGTGCTGGCAGATTTGGTGTTTCATAAGAGTCTGCTTTCAAGATAGCATCGGAAAGGTTGTATCCTTCAGAGAGGAGAAACACTGTTCCGTTACATGGCAGAAAAAGGAAAGGCAGCAAAAAGATGAGTTACCTCTTTTAAAGCTTTATAAAAAGCACCTAATTTCACTCATGATGAAGAAATACTCATGACCTCTTTGTCTCTTGAAGGCCTCACCTTTCAATATTATCACCTTGGCAGCACCGAAAGTTTGGAGAAGCACCAAATTTTTGGAGAAGTATAACATTTAGTTCCAACCATTCACCCCAATTCACAGCCTTCTAACATGCAAAACTCACTCATTCCATCCCAAGAGTCTTAACTCATTCTACCACCAACTTTACAACTTTAATGTAAAGTTTCATATGACTATAATGGGTGAGACTGAAGGTTTAAGTCATCTTGAGGTTATTCCCTTTAGTTGTGGGCCTGTAAAAATAAATAAATAAATAAATGACTTATGTGCTTCCAAGATACAGTGATGGGACAGGTAGAGGGCAGACATTTCCATTCCCAAGGAGAGAAATAGTTAAAAAGGAAGAAGTAAAAGGTCCCAAGCAAGTCCAAAATCTAACAGGGCAAATAGCATTGAATCTTGAAAATAATCTTTGATTTCATGTCCTGCCTTTCTGGACACATTGGGGTTGAGGTAGAGCCCCCAGACTTTAGCTGTCCAGTCCCCATGGCTTTACAGTGTGTAGTCCATGCTTTCTCTCTCAGTACTGAATACTAGAGTCTGTGCCAGTATGGGTCCTCAGGGCTGGCCTGCTGAGAGCCATAGCCAAGTAGGTATGACGCATGGCATTTTGGGTTGAAAGGTGACCCTGCTCAGGGATTAGGGTGGCTCAGGGTTTAGGGTGAATCCTGCTGGGATTAGGGCAGCTCCAGGATTAGGGCAGATCCTGTTGGGATTAGGGTTTATCCTGCTGCCTCAGGAGCCTGCTCCTTTAGAGTTTCCCTTGAGTTCTCATGGGGTTCTGAGAGAATTGGTATGCAGAGCCCGGTGGAGGGAGTGTATTTTCCCAGGTAGTGTGGGTAGAGTGTTGGTGAGAGTTCGGGAATAAAGAGTTGCTGTTTGAATCTATAAGGCTGTGCGGTGGCTCGGTTATTTTGTGCCCAGCCAGACTGTGGCACTGGCCTGTGCCCATAGTTCCATTAGATTGTCTATATGGAGAATCTTTGTGCCCCACTGTTCCACTGGGAATTGACCTAGTTGGGGTTTTTTACTCCCCTCTACCTCATGCCTGTGGTAGTGCTCTGCTGGGACTTTGAAGATGAGACATTCTTTGATATGTAGGTTGAAGTAGCAAGACTTCCCTAGCCTGTGTAGTCTGTGAGCCAGAACAATTAACACCACATGGAAGCCATTAAGGTTTATAGCTTATGAACTCCAGAGTGGCGGCCTAGCTATACCAGGGCCCACCTGAACCACAGCAGAGGTGGACAATGACCGTTGCACGGGAATGTAGGAAACAGAGACTTCAGGGACCCTGGTCAGTGAGCACCAGGTTCTAAGAATACCCTATGCTTCTCTCATGAACTGATTAAGCCCTCAAGGCCCTATTACTTTAGGCCTATGATGGGCACTGCAGCCCCAAGATCTCTAAAACACCTTCACAATCATTCTCCCCTCAATCTTGATGAATAGCACTTGGCTTCCTTTTATCTGTACTAATCTCTATCACGTTTCTGGCCCACATCCTTAATTTTTTTCTCTGAAACTAATTTTTTTTTTTTAATTGTTTACAGAGCTAAGTTGAGAATTTTCCAAATATTCTGCTTGGTTTTTAATTATAAATTTTTTTAAAAACCATTAATTTCTTTTTACATTTTACTATAAGCAGATAAGAGAAATCAGAGTACCCTGAGTGCTTTGCTGCTAAAAGATATATTCCATCCAGCATTCCAGTTCATCACTCCTAATTTTGCCATCCCCAGAGTCTTACGACCTGGGCATAATTCAGCTAAGTTCTTTCCAGGTTTATAAAAACAATGGTCTTTTCACTAGTTTCCAATATCTTGTTCCTCCTTGGTGTTTGTGATTGCATCAAAATGCTCTTTACTCTCCATATTTCTAGTAACATTCTGTTCATAACTATTTACATAATCCCTTTGTATCTTTGTCCATTTGTACTGCCATAATGAAACCTTCAAGTGTGCGTAATTTATAAAGGACAGAAATTTATTTCTTACAGTTCTGAAGTTTGAGAAACCCAAGATCAAAGTGTCAGCCTTCAGGGTCTGGGGAAGGCTTCTTTGCTGCATTCTCACATGACAGCATACGGAAGAGCAAACAAGGAGGACCCTCCTCTATCCTTTTAAAGGCATCTAATCTAATTCATGTGAGAGGAATCTTCATGGTTTAATCATCTCTTAAAGCCTCTTAAATATTTTGCATTGGCAACACCTGAATTTTGGAAAGCACACATTCAAACGGTAGCACAAGATAATGTACCTAAAAAAACCATAGTTTCAAATTATATATACATATATATATTTCTCTATGGGTAGTGCTTGCTACAGTGCTGCTACTCAATTGGAATTCCAACTTTTTGCATGTACATGTGTATGCTCTTGGGTATATTTCAGATTTCTTATTTTGTTTATTTATTATTGTGGTACGAGGATTAAACCAAGGGGTGTTCTAATCATAAAACTAGATTAAGATATAGATTTGCCACTAATCTTTTAAATTACTCAAAGTATTTTTACAAAAAAAAAGTCTTTTTGCTTTTCTTTTCCCGTTCTTTTAGTTAGCGTATTTATTTGCATGTTTATAAATATTAAAAACATACTACAAAGAACAGAAGGAATGAAATGAAAGAAACTGTAAAGATTTTGCTTATTCATATCACATCAAAGTAATAATCAAAGGCAACTTGAGTTAATTAATAACAGTCAAAAAGAAACAAAAGAAGAAAGCACAGAACAGACTTCAGACCTATGCCCCAGAGAAGAGGTAAAAATAAACAAAAGGTGACAGCAGATTTAGGTAGTTAAATGGCTGTTCCTGGCCTCTGAAATGGCTCTCTTTGTTTCTATGGGGACTGAAAGGTCATTTTAATATATCTTTACTATAAAACAAAACACATTTCCCTAGGTGGTTAGGAAACCACAACAATGCATTTCAGGGAACCATTTTGGAGCTGTTCAGTAAATAATGCTCTTAGCTCCCCAGAGCACTTCTGAGCCAAGTGGGATTTGAAATACCACACCTACAGAGTGTATTCATCATCTAGGTTTTCTACTCAAATGCCAGTGCATAATGGAGTATGCTAACACAATTTGGCAGGGAAAAAGAGGGCGGCTTTCTCCTCACATGATTTCCAAAGAATCTTGTGGGACTGAAACTGCATGACAGCCATTAGAAGAAACAAAAGTCATGCAGCTTAAGCACATTGTCACAGTTAGCAAAGGCAGGAGCCAGTGTTTACCACTCGGCTTTTAAGAGAAAGGGTTTGTGCAGACCTTCAATTCCACAGCACAAAGAGTGAAAAACACACATAAAGGATAAAGAAAAGTAAAAATCAAGCAGGGCTCATCTTTTCACCAACCAGTCTCAATGTAAAAACAACAACAAAAAACCACCCAAACCAGAGATTTCACAAGTGGTTTTCATAGTGCAATTGCCCTAGATTAATAGCTGACATTTTATTACATTATGAGTGTTTGTTAGCTGAAAGAACTCCATTTTAAATTTTAGGAAAAAAAAGCCAAACCCAACAATTGTCATTTTCTTCAGTTGTTCTCCACTTTGGTTTTTAAATTTATGTTTTGTTCTTCTGTTCATAATCTGCATACCTTAGATTGACTATTATTTGCTACAGAGTATTTCTTTCCAAACTTGAATAAGTACAGTGTTTATACCTATAGGATACAGGTGTGAATTTCATAATCTTAAACTACCAATGTTATCTTCCTGAGCATTGAATTCAGACATAACTAGTGGGATCCAAAAGTCCTTTCTGTTGACAGGGTAGTCCATGAACCAGTAGCATCAGTATCACCTGGGACCTTGTTAGGATAAGCCTCTGTATTTTCACAAGCTCCTAGGTATTCATGCTCACAGTAAAGTTTGAGTAGCATTGCTCTATACAAATGTAATCTAGGGAAATGTGGTATTGGAGTTAGGGATCAAGTTTAATTGAACATCTATATTTTGTTTTTTAAACACACAGTATAAGAAATATTATTATGAAATACATCTAATTTTTTATTTTTTGAAAATGTAATTTTTTAAAATGAGCTTATTGGTTTAATTCAGTTATAAGCTGCTATTCTTTTAGAAAATACAAGTTACAATTTTTTATCTATGAAGATAATTTTTTTATTGAGGATTGAACTCAGGGGAACTTGGCCACAGAGCCACATCCCCAGCCCCATTTTGTATTTTATTTAGAGACAGGGTTTCGCTGAGTTGTTTAGCACCTTGCTTTTGCTGAGGCTGGCTTTGAACTTGCGATCCTCCTACCTCAGCCTCCCCAGCCACTGGGATTACAGGTGTGCGCCATCATGCCTGGTGAAAATAGTTTTGATTATTGACATATAAACACAGTGGTACTCTGTCTTTTCCTCTTTCTACAGTGGTATTTGGTCTTTAATAACTGTTTCTGTTATACTCTTGCAATACTGAAAACTGGAGTCACAATTAGCTTTGTTCCAGATTCATCTGCAGGTTCTCTATTTTATGAGCTTATTACCATACTCTGTTCTACAGTTGAAACAACTAGAATGCCATCTCTATTTTCAAATTATGTTGGCCACACACAATAAAACCAATCATAAAGGGCAAATGCTGGTTTCTGCTACAGGATTGTGTTGGTCATTTTTCTGTCACTATATGAGATACCTGAGATAATTGGCTTAAGAAGAAAAGGTTCACTTTGAATCACAGTTTTGGAGGTTCCAGTCCAGAATCATATAGCCCCATCATAGCAGGTGTGAGCGATGAGCAATCCCAAGCCAGAGATCAAAGGCATCGAGAAACCTTTAACGCATGAGCTTTTGAGGGACACCCAAACCATAGCAAGAGCCACTCTTCATATTTAGATTGCTATTAAATTGCTACTCTTTGTGGCATCCATTCTAACTCACCTGTGCCAGTCTTACAACCCCATATTCATTAGTGAAGTAACTTCTGGAGCAGTGAATCAGGGCTGTGAGATTTAAATGAAGATTTAGGTGTCACCAGGATTCTTACAAAGCTAAAAGGAACTAGACTTAATCTTTCCTGGGCTTGAGGAAAGCTTGATGTTCAGCAGTGAAGAGTTTAGCAGCAAGAATCAGATTTGCATGCAGTCTGTAAGAGAGCTTGGTGCTTGGACATGGTGCTCTGGCTGCAGCCTGGATAAATGTTTTTGGTTAGATACTTTGCTATTCTGGCCTTCAGTAGCTGCCAAAAAATGAAAACTGTACATAATATTTCCATTTGGGGAGCTGATGGATAACTTATCTGCCCATGGGGAGAATTAGGAATTGTCAAAAAAACCAAAACAAACAACAAAAAAAAAAACAACAATTTCCACAAATTTAAAGACTGAATAGTTTTTTATCAATGGTCTATGAATCAGATAGCACCCCCTCTATAAAATAGGAATTTCAAGGATTTGACCAGACCAGAGGGCATAGGTAGAAAAATACTGAAGAAGAATCAGGAAACAAACAAACAAAAAATATGATTAGGCCTTTCACAGCTACCTTCATTGTAGGGTTAAAGCAGGACATCCTTATCATGTCAACTCAGATAGACAGGGCCCTTCATGACTGGTTGTTATGAGCCTCCTGTTTTTTTTATAAAATTGGCCTGTTTTACAGTTCAGAATGACTATATAGTACCAAGCATCAGAGATTTTATTCTAGTTTGGTCTTGTGTACTGGAATCAAGAACAGAAGCATGAATGCAAGGATTGTTTAATACAAAGGTATCTCATAAATTTCACCTAACAAAGCAAAGAGGTTCAATGACACATTGCAGAGTAAGCTCAGACTTGCTGTTATTTCAGAAGAAGTCTAACATAAATCTGCATGTATACCATAAATAGTAGACAAAAATAAAAACAAAACTCCAGTTCCAATGAAAGACTATTGCTGGAGAAGGGAGACCAACTGGAACTTGATGAATAAGTCAATAAAATTTTTTAGTAGATTTGATGGTAGAAACCAAGTCTATTGGGAAATGAAACACTCTATGAATTTCAAACACTGAAATTTCAAAGACAGCACAAAAATGCAAAGAAATGAAAAAAAAGGTATAAGCGTTGTAAAATGGATCCATGGGAAAAAAGAGAAAATAATAGGAAACTTACAGAGAAAAATTTAAAAATTGGAAGAGAGGAAAATTTCTTGTCTTAAGTAGGATCGGTGCTTAGTCTGATAAAATTTATGAAGGCTGTAATTATAAAGATCGTGCCATAAGCTTCCAGATCAAAGAGAGTTCGTTAAACAGAAATCAAAGAGTTAGTTGGAAATCAGGCTTCTTATTAGCAACACTACAAGCAAGAATATTATAGAAGGGAATTGCTGCCAAGTGAAAATTCTTTTTCTAACCAAAACATCATTTATGAGATAGAGGAAGAAGACATAGATTTACTTGTGGAAAAATTTAGGGACTATCACTTATAGAGGAAAATACTCAAATAAGACTTATAATAAATAAATCAATAGGCATTTCAATATGGAACAGATGAAGCAGAGAGGAAGTACTGGTAAACTAGGAATATATCTAAGTCATGAAGAATGACAGGAAGGATGTAATATACCATTGCTAAGGATGCCTGATAGAGAAGAAACATGACGTAAGAAACATATAATCGAAGTTAAAATATAACCACCGAAGGCACAATCTAGCAGTTGGTAGAAAGGGATAGTAAAAGCATTGAAAGGAATCAGAAAAAGAAAGCCTCCTGGCAGTCAAAATATTTGGTAGTTTGCTTTTATGTAACAGTGATATGTTCATTAATTCATCAAATGTTTCCTCAGTGTCTACTATGTACCAGACACTTGGATTACATTAGTAACAGAGAGAAAAAGATGCTTATTATTGTATGTATGCATTTGATCATGATAAATGCAAACAACTTAGGTAACTAGAAATGGAATTAAAAAGAAGAAATTCCTCATTTACATGTGAGAGAGATGAATTATAGTTTCATCAGCTAGGAAAATTTTAAAAAGAGGATTAGCAGTATAAATCAGAAAAAGTAATATTTCCATTATAAATTTAAACTATAAAGATGGTGAGTTCTATTATTAAAAAGACTGGTTCATATTCATTTTTGTACTTATGGTTATATAAGTGTATGAACTTTGTAATAATTCTTAGAGAAGTATACTTCCAATTTACCACCTTTGTGTATGTGTATTATACTTGCATAAAAGTTAACAGAGAAATACATAGATAAAAATGTTTAAACAGTGGCAGAATTTTCTAGTTCATTTTCCCACTTTTCAATTGCTATATATATGGGTTGTTTGTTTGAATGAATGTTTATGCAACCATAAATGCCATGGACAACTTTGCCCAGATATCTTTGAGCAAATCTTTTAACTCTTTCCTAAAGCAAAAATTGGTTTAACTCAACTCTGGGATGAAAAGTTAATTGAGTGGATTTAATAAAAACAAGAGTTCTGTTAAATATATCAAAGATAATTCCAAGAGAATTTTCATCATTTGATCAAAAAATATATGAAAAAATGTTCAAAATATTTAGTGATTAAGAAATGAAAATCAAAACTAATCTAAGATTTCTCCTCACACCGGTCAGAATGGCAGTTATCAAGAATACAAGCAACAATAAGCATTGGTGAGGATGTGGGGGAAAAGGCACACTCATACCTTGTGAGGGACTGCAAATTGGTGCAACAAATCTGGAAAGCAGTATGGGGATTCCTTAGAAAACTTGGAATGGAACCACCATTTGACCCATTTATCCCATGCCTCAGTCTATACCCAAAGGACTTAAAATCAGCATACTATGCAGCCACATCAATGTTCATATTGGCTCAATTCACAATAGCTAAACTGTGGAAGCAACCTAGAAGCCCTTCAATAGATGAATGGATAAGGAAACTGTGGTATATATACACAATGGAATATTACTCAGCATTAAAAGAAAATAAAATTACGGCATTTGCAGGTAAATGGATGGAGTTGGAGAATATAATGCTAAGCGAATTAAGCCAAGCCCCCCAAATCAGGGGCTGAAAGTTCTCTCTGATAAGTGGATGTTGATTCATAAGCGGGTGGGGGAGGTGGGGTGTTGGAAAAATTGAGGAACTTTAATTGGGCAAAGGGGAGGGAGTGTAGGTAAGGTGCATGGGGGCAGGAAGATGGTGGAATGAGATGGACATTATTACCCTAGGTACATGTATGACTGTACATATGGTATGATGCTACAAGATGTTGAACAATAGAAATGTAAAGTTGTGCTGCAATTGTGTACAATGAATCAAAATGAATTCTGCTATCATATACACCTAATTAAAATTAATTAATTAAATTTTAAAAAGTGACTCTGATTTCCCTCCCTCCCTCCCTCCCTCTCTCCCTTCCTTCCTTCCTTCCTTCCTTCCTCCCTCCCTTCCTTCCTTCCTTCCTTTCTCTCTTCTCTCTGTCTCTGTCTCTCTCTCTCTTTCTCTCTGTCTGTCTTTCTTTATCTCTCCTCTTCATAAAGAGACTTTTCTAGGGAAAACAAGCAAAAACTCTCTAAGGCTCTGGGCTAGGTTTAGCAAGATGGCACACCTCCCTTTCAGAGATATTTTTTTCAGAAATTCCTTAGCTTTGAATGGCAGTAAACATGGCTTTTCTTACAAAGTACGATGAGAAAAGAAATGAACACAACAATCTTGAAAGAAGTTTTTCATTTTTGCATGTTCGAGGAAACAATCTCACACATACCAAAACCTATCAAGCATGGAATGCCTGGCAGAAGGTTTTCACCAGAGAAAACCTGCTAAAACACACACAAAACTCTTGACTTCCAAAAGGTCATTATATTAAATAAATAAGATGAATGTCTAGCATCTAAGCAATCTCTTTTCTACTATCTCTTGAAGACTCACATAAAATTATTTTACCATGAATGAATGAATAACATTACAAATGATGTTGTGATTGCATGTTGATGGGAATATTCCTTGAAAACATTTACAATTAATTCCCTTATTTCCAGCTGAACAGGAACAAACAAACAAACAACAACAACAACAAACAGAACCTGGTGAAAATAATAACCATTTCTCTCAGAAAGAATAGATATTTTTTTAAGCCAGAACTAAAATAATTATATACTTGCAAAAATTATTCACCAAAATCTTCAATAATTGGGCCTCGTATTGCACTATCAATTTTCACAGTTTGATGTATTCTCACTGGTCTCTTTCAAAGAATGTCACTTACTGATATTGCAGAAGAAACCTAAAGGGAGAATGTATTTGAAGAAAAGAATATTTTCTTGAAAACTATTCATCAATTGTGTGATTTATTACATAGATTAGGACACAGAATTTTCAATAAACATTTGTAGTGTGATATATGGAAATAGGGAAAGCCAAGGCACTTAAGGAGGTGCTTGTCCAATATTTAGCCAGATGTGGTACCCAACTAGACTTCCTGAGCTTCAGATGAACATTTTAAGTCTTCTCCAAATGTCTTCACAATCACTTTCAGTTAAACCAGAGCTCCTAAATCTTGACATTATTGACATTTTGCAGTTATTTGATATAGAAGGTTGTCGTGTGTATTGTAGGAACATCCTTGGCCTCTATGGACTAGATGCTACTAGCACACCTCTCAGTTGTTAGAGCCAACATGCTTCTAGACATTACCACATATCTCTTAAGTGGATGAAAGTCACAATTGGTTGAGAACCAGTGAATTAAGCCATGCCTGAATTCAACTGATTTCTAGACAAAAATATTTCCCTTTGTCCTTGTTTTCATGCTGATATCCATATCCAAAGTCTAGGAGTATAGCTGCTCTGGATTTAGGATAGGGTTGAATTGTGATAAATCTATTTTAAGATGAAATTGTCTCAAGGTAGAAAAATGTATCTAATACACCTATTCTATAGAACATCATAGTTTAGCAATATAGTGTCACCTGTTAATTGCTTACCTTGTGGTCACATCCTGACTGAGCTACAGTTTACTGCCACTTAACAAAGGAAAAGCACTGCATTACATATCTCTACCCCAGGAAGAGATCGAATTTAAAATTCAATGTATGGTTTCTACTTGGTGGAGGCGATCCCCCACTCACTGTCTTGACAGGGTCACAGTGAGAAAAAGTGTTGGCAAAGCCGCTCTCCCACTGTCTTGACAGGGTCACAGTGAGGATGAATGCTGGCAAAGCCACGCTGGTTGGTGGGTAACCGAAACCATGAGACCCTTTTTTATGTAATTGGGACTTTGCATTTTCATGCTTATGTTTCTCAGAGGAGGCATGAGTATGTTAAATGCCAAACAAATTAAATTTCAGATGGCTAGAACAAAACAGGTAGTTCATGCCTTGGAGGCCGTTCTACCCACCCCTCAGCATCTCAAGGACAAAGTAAAAGGATATTCTTCTATCTTAGTACATTGTGGACAAACCTAATAATGGACAACAATCATCCTCTGAAAAACAAATTCTTTGAGAACTAGTGCACCTTAACTGAGAAACAAACTCTTTGAGAACTAGTGTACCTTGACTGAGAAACAAAGAAACTCTTCAAGAAAGCAGCTCAACCAGTTTTATGAAAATAAATTTAGGAATCAATTAAAATAGGTTTATAAGACACAGTTTTAGAATAATGTTAGAAATATTATTTTATTTAGATTCTTAAGTTTAGAAATTCTTAAGTCTTTAGTTGTATAGGTTTCTGATATGTTTTAAGGATGATTCATAAACTTTAGGATATTTTAAATATAAGATTTAAAGGGACTTTTTTAGATGGGAATTTTAGATTAAAAATAAAGTACAAGTGTACTTTAGGTTAATGATTGGCTAGGAGACTTAGAGTCTGGTTACGTAGTTTGGCATTAGTTAATAAGGAAATAACATATCTTGGGAAAAATAGTAAATCTTGGGAAAATCTGAAGGATGTAAATTGGTGACATGTTTTATTGATGATTCTGTACTTTGATGATTGTATGGCTGGGGGTCATATCCTGGAAGAATGTAGATCGGTGTGCTCTCAATCATGGTTAAGGAAATGTCATGTCTTGGCAAAGTTTTAAATTATATAATCAATGACGTATTGTGAATCTATAATGATGAGAAAAATTGTAATAAAAAGGGGACCCAGAGAAAGCAGCTTTAGCTCTCTCTCTGGAGATTGCTCAAACAGAACGACTCCTGTCTCATCATTTCGCCGACGCCACTCCTCCTTCAGGACTCCCTGGACCCCGCTGGGGCTGGACCCCGGCATTTACTGAATGTATATTTCTTTTTCATAATAAAGTAAAAAATGATAAGTTGAACCATGATAACTCTAGAACTACCTGTAATCACTTATTCCTCATGACTGTTTTTCCCACTGAACATGCTTTATATGTGTGTGTGGTTTATGTGGTAGCGCACATACCTGGCCTGTGTGAGGCACTGGGTTAGATTCTCAGCACCACAAATACATAAATAAAATAAAGATCTATCAAAAACTAAAAGAGGGCTGGGGATGTGGCTCAAGCGGTAGCGTGCTCGCCTGGCATGCGCAGGGCACTGGGTTCGATCCTCAGCACCACATAAAACAAAATAAAGATGTTTTGTCCACCGAAAATTAAAAAAAAAAAAAAAAAAAAAAAACCGCGGGAGAGAACGGAACAACAACAGATGAGGTAGAGAGGGAAGATGGGAAGGGAGAGGAGGGGGGATAGTAGGGGATAGGAAAGACAGCAGAATACAACAGTCACTAATATGGCAAAAAAAAAAAAAAAAACAAGGAAAATAAAACTAAAAGAATATTTTTAAAAAGGCTAAATATAAAAAAAAGAATACATGGAAGAAATAATTATAAGAATTACACCAAGTCAGAGAACATTTAAAATGGGACAGATGAAACAGAGAGGAAACAGGTAAACAATTAATATGCAGTCATGCCTACATTGTCATTAAGCCTTGATAGTCATAATTAGATTCCCTAATCCAGCGTTAGCTACTTATTGCCATTGAAAAGCCAATCTCTCTCTGGGAGTTACTGTGTTGTACAGTCCCATAGGAAGCCAAGTGCATCACATCTGAAGTCAATGACAGTACTGGAGGTGCAGCCTGCGCAGCCTACATAGCATAGTTCTTGCCCTTTGTTCAGATCCTGATCTCTTTCCTGGATCATTGCACTACTCTCCAAATAATGTCTGTGTTTCCAGTCATTCATCACTCTAATGTTAGAATATATTTTATTTTTTTTTTTCTGGTGATATATATCATGCATACACATAAAACAAATATAGAATATAAAATAATTAAGAATATAATAAATAATGTATATAATAAATAATGTATATTATAATAAATAATAAATATGTTATAATAAATAATGTATATTATATATGTACATATAATTCTATATAATATACATCATTTCAAAAATAATTCAATGTCACTCTAGCATTTCCTAATCTCTTTGAAAATTGCAGACATCAAGGTTTACTCTTTGTGCTGCAATTTCACCAGGGTTTTTACTAGTGTTTAATGTTTTAATCACTATTATAGCATATGAAACAGTTCCACTATCATAAAAATGCATAGATTTCATCTATTTAAACCTTCCTTCTTGGCAATTCCGACATCTGGTATTTACTGTTTCATCAACATAGTTTTTTTGTTTGTTTGTTTGTTTTGTGTGTGTGTGTTTGTTTTTGGCATCAGGGATTGAACTCAGGGGCACTCAACCACTGAGCCACATCCCCAGCCCTATTTTGTGTTTTATTTAGAGACAGGTCTCACTAAGTTACTTACCGTCTAGCTCTCCTTAGGTTTTGTTGTTGTTGTTTGCAGTTCTGGGGATTAAATAGGGCTTTGTTCATATAAGGTAAACACTCTATTACTGAGCTATAACCTCATCCCAAACTGTGTGTGTGTGTGTGTGTGTGTGTGTGTGGCAAACACTAGGGGGGATAAATTCCAGGTTCTTTTTTGTCCTAGGCAGTGTGAGCTATGTGTTTGCCAATGAGCTATTTCCCCAGACTCTTAGTTTTGTGCTTTCCAGAGTATCTGGAATTATATATATGTGTGTGTGGTTTATGTGGTAGCGCACATACCTCACACATGCCAGGTATGTGTGCTACCATATAAACCACACACACATATAAAGCATGTTCAGTGGGAAAAACAGTCATGAGGAATAAGTGATTACAGGTAGTTCTAGAGTTATCATGGTTCAACTTATCATTTTTTACTTTATTATGAAAAAGAAATATACATTCAGTAGAAACCATACATTGAATTTTCTTTTTAGATTGACTTATTTATAAACATATATTTTAAATGTTTCCATATCTTTTAATTTCTTGATAGATTATTTCTCTTTATTGTCAATAATATTCCATCTTACTAATGCAATAGGATTTGTTTATCTATTCAGCTATTGATGGTACCCATATTTGGGGATTACAAATTAAACTTCTATAAACATTTATGTGCAGATCTGTTTTTTCCATTTTTTTTTTTTTTTTTTTTTTTTTTTTTTTTTGTGGATATAGGTCTTTAGTCTGTTGGGTAAAAGCCTGGAAGTGTGATTGATAAATAATGAGTTAAGCTTACATTAAGTATTATATGAAATTACCAAACTATCTTCCAAGTGTCTGATCCATTTGTTATTTCCACTATCAATAAATGAAGAATCCTGTTTTCATTTCAAAACAATGATTAGTATTGGCAGTGTTTTTTTTTTTTTTTTTAAAAAAAAAAAAAAAAACTTTAGATATCTTAGTAGGGTATTGTGGTTTTAATTTGCAATTCCCTGATGACATTTGATGTGGAACATCTTTTTATATGCATATTTGCCATCTGTATCTCCTCATTGAGGAAATCTGTGTTCAGATCTTCTGCCCAATTTTAAATTAGGTTGATGTTTACTTACTGTTGCATTTAAGAATTATTCATATATTTTGGACATAAGCACTCTGTCACATATGTGCTTTAATATCTTCTTAATAGTGTCTTTAAAAGATTTTAATAAAAAACAGTTTACCAGTTTACCAATTTTCTGAATTGTTCTTATGGTACTTTATTTAGAAAATAAATCCTAAGGTCATGTATACTTTCTCCAGTGTTTTCTTCAAGAACTTTATAATCATGCATATTGCACTTACATTGGGATCCATTTTGAATTAAATTTTGTGTAAGGTGTAAGGTGTGGTTCAGCTCATTATTTTGCATGTCAACATATAATTCTCCCAGTGTCATTTGATGAAAAGATGATCCTTCCTCCATGGATTTTTCTTTTTTTCTTCATCAAAGATCAACAAAATAATTTATTGGTTTGCTAAGAGTTTTTTTTCCATATATATTTATCCATATATGTTTTATACATATTTTGTCAAATGTATATTTAAGACTTTAATTTCAGCAGTGCTATTATAAATTGGATTTTTAAATTCCAAATTCTAATAATTCATTGTTTGTAGGTAAGAAAGCAACTGTAATAGTACAAGATAATGTAACAGTGGTTCACTTTATGTTTTGAATATAGTCCTTGCCGCTCTGCCCTTGCAACTTATTTTTTGAATGGACACATTTCTCTCTCTCTCTCTCTCTCTCTCTCTCTCTCTCTCTCTCTCTTTCTCTCTCCTCCTCCTCCTCCTCCTCCTCCTCCCTAATCTCCCCACCTCCCTAATCTCAGGGGAAACAGGATTACCTTTCTTCATCATTTTAGGCAGATTTATCTGTCCTTGAGAACACACCCTCCACAGGAAGAAATAATCCAGACTTTGGGGATGGTACCAGAAATAATCAAGAATAATTATCTCCCAAATTAACAAGTGAATTACAGCTCTAATAGAGAACACCTGGAAAGTAGCTTTTCAGTCACCTCTTTAAAAAAGACCCCTGTTCCTGCTGATGAGTAGAATCACAGCTTTTGGACAGGAGTCACCTGTGTTTCTCCTTTGCTAGCAAAGCAAAATAAAGCTTCTTTTTCCTTTTTTTCTCAAAACCGTGTCCTTATTATTGGATTGGCATTGGGGACAAGAACCTAGCTTTCTACAATAGTAATATTACAATTTTAACCTACATTCAATGATCTTGCTTTACTTCTTGTTATTCCTTCTAAGATTTTTTTTTTTTTTGGATTAGTTGGGATTTTCTACATAGGCCATCATATTATCTTTGAATAGAAACAGTGGCATTTCTTCCTTTCCAGTTATACATTTTATATTGTCTTTTCCTGTGATGTCTAAGATCTCCAGTATAAAATTGAATAAAAAGGGTGAAAGACGACATTCTAATTTTGTTCCTGATTTTCAATGAGGTAGTATCTAGTTTCTCATTATATATTGTTACTAAATTGAGACGGTTCCCTTTCTTCCCAGTCTTCTATTTTTTTTTTTTGTTGTTGTTGTTGTTGTTGTTTGTTTGTTTGTTTAATCATAAAGAGGGCTTAAATTTTGCCAAATTGTTTCAGTCTCCAAAATCTCCTAGTTACCAGGGCTTAGACACAAAGCACAGTTTGGGGATTTAAAAATGGTTTATGCATTTTATATGATAGTTTTAGTTTTGAATTACATTCTACTGGATTCCTTTTTTCCCAACTCAGATAATTTATATGTTTTTTTCTTAAGGTTAAAAAATCCTTGTAAATTCATAGAAAAAAATAAATGGAGGAAAGCAAAGCTTGTACTATGCTAGGGCAACCATTTTGTTATATGATTGTGAAAATAGAACACTAATTATTTTTATATTTTGTATACTTTAGAATTAGACACTTTGGGATTTGAAACAAAACTACATTTTTTTTCTTATTCTGTAATACGAATGCTGAAGCAAAATTGGTAATAAATTAATAAAATTTAATTATGAAAGGCATATTGTGTTTTGTCCCTGTCTCTCCCTCCCTACATTCCTCCTTTTTTCCTTCCTTTTCTTCTTCTCACTTACTTCTTTCTAAATTTCTTTATTCCTTCCTTACATGGATGTTATTGGTGACCTATAATATATCATTTCCTCATGAATTTCACAGAATATTTCTCCCACACAGAAAAAATTTATTCCATATAGTTGCTAAGAATTAAAGTAAATTGTAAATAATGAAGGCTGTTTCTCCTGCAGCTTGAACTCCCGCATCTGAATATTTTTTCTTTTCCTATTAATCTTGCTGTATTTCTTCTCAACTGGCTTTGACTAATACACTCATTAACATCATTCAATGTCAAGTGTCATTCTACAGGAATGAGAATCGACTCTAAATGAACAACACAAGATAGAAATAAGCCTTATGTAGAGGGTAGAGATTGGATTATGTATTATGTTTTAATTTAAATCCCAACAATAAGATTGTTGTGAAAGTGAAATTAGCCGTGAAACCATACAGAAACCTTACTCCTAATCATATTTTTTTATGGTTAAATATTTTTCTCTCTCCAGAGAATTGTAGCATAGTTTCTTTGTTTCTGGTGTTTTTGAAAATTTTTTTTGACAGGTATACTTTGATAAATACATATTATTTTCTACTGTGCTACACAATCAGTGAGTTTTTCAATCTAGAAACTCTTGCCTTTCAAATATAAATTTTTAAAAAATTTACTGTATGATTAATTTACTATTTCTGGAAAACACTATTTTAATTCTTCTACTAACTTATTGAGGTTAACTATCTCTCACTTTCCAATCAAATATTGATTTTGTTTTTAATTTCTGGGAGATTTTTCAAATTTGTCTTTTGCTTCATTCATTTGAATTTTTCATAACTTTTTAAATTCTAAGAGCACTTTGTGCTTTGTAAGTTTTCTTTTTTTAAATTTTATTCTATTCTTGTTTCAGTGATGGAAAATCCGTTTCTCTTTCAAGGTAGTGATATTTTCTTAACATTTTCTTCAACTCGCATACTCATTTTTATTAAGTGGCTCTTTTATATTTGTTTATCTTAGTCTCTTTTATAAAAGTGGTTTCCCCTCAAATATCTGAAGGTAAGTATTGCTCTAGTTGTATTTATGAATGAAGCATTAGGAAATGTCATGTAATTCTTTGACAAGAGTGCAACTTGTTAACCATGGACTTTAATACAGCTGGTCTGATTCTTCAGGAAAGACTATTGCATATTCCAGAAGACCTTCTCCTTTCTGGGAGCTGAGTGTGTTAGCACGGTACAAATAAACACTTTCTTGGTTCCTGCTATAGTTTGGATCTTGAACACCACCTGAAGACCCATGTTAAAGACTTGGTATTGGGAGAGGGGAGAACCTTCAGGAGGTTGAGCCTAGTGGGAGGTTCTTTGGTCTTTGGGGAAGGCCACCCAGAGCTATTGTGGGACTCCTGCCCCTTCCTGTTTGTCTTGGGTTTCCCCAGCCACATGGTAAGTGACTTTGTTCTACCATGCATTCCCGCTGTGAAGCACTGGCCTCACCAGAGTCTGGAGGCAGCTGGGCTGGAACCTCCTAAAGTGTGAGCCAAAATCAACATCTTCTTTGTAAGATAATTATTTTGGATATTCTGTTATAGTGACAGAGAGCTAATAACATGCTGGCTCTCTTTCTGCCATGGTATTCCCCATCCCTGAAGTCCTTCATCACTGGAATGCTGTGCTTTACTTATGCACTTCCTGTCTGGTGAGATGGAACACTTGCATTTGCTAACAAGAGTCCTAATGTGTTATGGGGATATAATGACTTTTTCAAAAACTTTTTTTGGTACAGGGATTAAACCTTCAGGGGCGTTTAACCACTGAGCCACATCCCCAGTCCTTTTTAAATATTGTATTTACAGACAGGGTCTCATTGAGTTGCTTAGGGTTTCCCTAAATTGCTGAAGCTGGCTTTGATCCCAATTCAATTCTCAGCCTCCAGAGCAGCTGGGATTAGTGCACCAGCATTCCTGGCTCAAAGACTTCTAGTCACATTGTTTTAACCCAAACTTCATGCTCACTTTCAGCATTCCACATACTTTGAGGTGCTACATGGTTTTACAGCACTCTATGCTAATTTATTCTCATTAAAAATTTCATTTCATTGTTCCAAAGACTTTGTTAATTACAGGTCATGAAGAGGCTTAAAAAGGTAATGTTGATAAGCTAGTTTCTTCAAAAGAGTTCTGAGCCCTAACTATGGGCAACACAGTGTTATGTACACTTGTTCATATCCAAATTTGTTATTAAGTGGCAAAAACTAAGGAAATAGATGCCTTGTTTTTTTTTTTCTTTTTATGCATACATAGAAACATAAAAATACTTGTATATACTAATCTACCAACTGTGTGTTTTAGATATTTTATTAATGTCTACATGAGTATAATTTATTTGAACTTAAAAAGATCATTTTGGAAATCAGATATGAAGTGTAAATTATAATTTAATCAAAAATTCTTATCAAACTAGGTACGTTAGAATGACCTAATGAAATTTACAACTTTGATAAACATTTCTATAGTGTCATAAATCATGCCATATTCAAATTACCGGATTCAAATACATGATTTAGCATCACATCTTTCAGACAAATATCATTGCCATTTATTATTAAGCTACAAGTCTAATAAATTGCTACATTATTGTAAGATATGCAAAGATAATGATGCCTTCATACTTCTACCTGGCCTAAAAGGAGACAAAACTTCCAATGTTTTCTTAGACTCATTATACTTGTAAAGTTGTAGGTCCATTTTCTTGGTATAGAGAAAAAATATTCTTATATTTAGTCTTTGTTATCAAGTTAATGAAAGATTAAAATAACTCTACACATACCTAATAGCATTAAGTATAACTGCAAGGTGAGCAGGTATAAACCAAACAACTTAGTATTTTCTTTTAAAAAACACAAATACAGACTACATTTTATTATGAATAATATAATTTTTACAAATAAGATTATTTTAAAAGTCACTGCTTGATTTTCTATTATACATTAATTTTTACTTTAAAATTTAATTTTGAATAATTTATTAACTGCTTTCATATTTCACACCATTTACCATTCATGTCAAGAGAAACTATGCCACTACAATATAATTTTGTAAAATGCAGCTAAAATGGAAATTTAAAACACTTATTTAAGTTAATCACTATCAGTTTAAAGAGCAGACTTACTTCAGAGGACTGAGTTCAGATAGATTAATGTTATGCAGGTGCGGTGAAGTCAACAAAAAAGTTAATCTATAAGAATTTCCATATTTACATAGTTGGCCTTTGGGCACTAGATCTGTGAATCTTCTGAAGTTATTATAATTAAAGGTTTTATATTAAGGAGGAAGAAAGTGATTATATTATTTATTGTTATGGTTTTGATATTAGGTGTCTTTCAAAAGCTCATGTGTGAGACAATACAAGAAAGTTTAGAGGTAAAATGATTGTCTTATGAGAACCTTAAACTAATTAGTATGTTAATCCCATGATGCAGATTAACTGAGTGGTAACTGTAGGCAGGTAGGGTGTGGCTGGAGGAAGTGGGTCACTGGGGTTATCTCTGAGGTATATATTTTGTCTATGGGGAGAGGAATCTCTCTCTCTGCTTCCGGTGCCAGGTTCTGAGATGCTTTCCTCTGCTACATTTTTCTGCCCATGACATTCTTCCTCACCTTGAGCCCTGAGGAATGAAGCTAACTGTTTATGGACTTTGATCTTTGAAACCTTGAGCCCCCAAAGAAACTTTTCCTTCTCTAATTGTTCTTGTCAGTTCTTTGGTCACACTGGTGAAAAAGCTAAATTACTTACATAAACAGATATATATTTTCATAGTAAAGTCATTAACTCCTACTTAACTCTCATATACAAGTTTGATCAGGATAAAGTATCTGAAATATCTGTTTTACATATATGCAAATATAAGAAATATTCTTCTTATATTTTAAAACACAAATAGTAAAGGAGTCTAATATCTGAAAAATACAGGGAAAAAAATGATGGCCTCAACTCTTTAATCTGGAGGAATTTTATGTAGTAGCACACTTATTTGAACCCAGACAAAAGAGATAAGATAGAAATTGGAGTGCAACATCAGTGAGGTGAAGGGCTTCTAGATAGGGTAGTGGAGAAAAGGGAGTTGCTCCTCTAAGTTAAGTCTAGTATTTTGGTCACAGCAATAAAAAGCTGACTAACAGCCATCTAATTCAATCTTATTGAATTAAGAATTCAATTTCTTTCAAAAAATTCTTTTAGTTTTAAAATTACATCTTTGTATGTAAGTAGTGTTTAAATTTTGATGGTTTCGTAGTTTTCTGAGTCAGTACATTTGCACAAATAATCCTGCTTTTAGCACTTCACCAGCTTGAGCTACCGACCCATACTCAATATATGAGCACTGATACTCTGAATAAAACTAGCAAAAAAGTTTTGATTTTTATTTCTTCAAAATCACTTTCCTTTGATATATTGTTATTGTCAAGTTCCTAAAAATTGTGTCACTTCTTGACCAAAATATTCAAATAATCTCATTTGTCATCATTAAACTAGGATTAAAAATAATATACCTATACTTCATTAATTTAGTCACTACTGATTAATTGCAAATAACAAAAATAAGCTCTAAAAGTCACAATAATTAAGACAATTGCTTACAAAATAACACACTTATATTTTCTCATATTTTAATTAGCTTTTATATTATATCTGAGAAACTAACCATGAAATATCATATATTGTAATGTGTTTCTAGTTACTGCTGGCAAGTATTAGGCAGCTTATGCATACATACCATTATGCATTTATAATTTATGGAGTGAGATAAATAGCTAATGACATACCATGTAGCTGCAAAGATTCTAAATGCTTATGGTTCATATACTTATTTTGTTGTGGTTCAATAATAAATATTTCACTCAAATTACCAGTCCATGGACCATAGTTTGGATCACAGTAGATAAGAAAATGCAAATACCAGATATAGGAATAACAAAAAATGCATTTCTTCACATATATGAAAATGAATATATATATATATATATATATATATATATATATATATATATATATATATATATATTGCATTTGTATATATATTATACAGTTTTAACATAGTGGTTACAGCAATTAGACTTCTTCATCTTCATTGATTAAAACACAACAAAAGATGTACAAGTATCAAAGATTACACTGACAGTAAAAGTTTGGATTTTAAATCTTGTATTGGAGCATGTCAGGATGATACAGTTGCTGTAGAAGAAAAGCATTTTCTGCCACCAATGGGTGGGCAGTATGTTAAAAATTTCTGGGGGTATGGGGATGTGGCTCAAGCAGTAGCACGCTCGCCTGGCATGCGTGCGGCCCGGGTTCGATCCTCAGCACCACATACAAACAAAGATGTTGTGTCTGCCAAAAACTAACTAACTAACTAAATAAATAAATGCATTAAAAAAATTTTCTGGGAAGGGGTCTTACTTCCTCAAAAAAAAAAAAAAAGCACTACTCAAAAAGTAAATTGGTAAGACTCATCTAAACATGTAATTTAATGGCATGATAAAAATGTGAATTATGTGTGTGCTAATGTAATAATTTAATATTACAGGATGGTTATGTTATATAACTATCAACAACAAACATCACTGCTCATTGATGCTCCATGGTTGTTGAAGGAAAAGTTTCTGTGGAGATCTTCTTTTGGTATTTCTACAAACCAGGTACCAGATCAGTAATATACTTTGAAAGATGAAAATTACATACTGACTTGCTTAATTATCTGTAATCTTGAGTAATTTTTTAAATATTTTTTTAGGTGTAGATGGACACAACACAATGCCTTTATTTTTATGTGGTGCTGAGGATTGAACCCAGGTCCTGCCCGTGCTAGAGGAGCACTCTACTGCTGAGCCACAATCCCAGCCCCTTGAGTATTTTTAATAGTAGTGTTACTACCATGTGAAAATCAAGCTCAATATATTTTTCAATGACAGATAGGATCAAAGGACGAAAATAAAAGAAACTTAGAATAAGAGGATTTCCACAGGTTATGGCTGGCTTCTGAAGATAATAGTAATTTTTATTGAATTGAATAAAATACATATACATGTACAAAAGTTATTATGAACATCTTAGTTCATTGAAAGATATCCATAGATTTCTTACATTTGAAAATTTTATCAAAAATAGATTCAAATGTTAGAAATCTATGGACCTATAATTCACTTCTTTCACTAAAACATAATTTAAATATATTTAAAGATTTACAGGATTAATTATCAGAAGAAGCCACCAATTAGAAATTAAAGATAAATTTTAAAAATACAGAATCAATTACCTCAATTTGGGATACAATTTTAAAATTTTAAACGTGAGACTTGTCTAAAATAATCTCTGTTTGGTTTCTGTACCATGAATCTTATTTAAAATAAGATTTATGAGCAGCCTGGGATGTGGCTTAGTGGTAGAGTGCTTGCCCAGCACGAGTGAATCAACAGATTTGTTTCTTAGGACTGAATATAAAAAAATGAATAAAATTAAGGTCCATCAATAATTAAAAATATGTATAAAATTAAAAAATAAGTAAAATCAATGAAACAGTTTTAGTATATATTGTCCCTCCAAATAATGCTGCTGTCAATCCAATTTATTTTTTTATTTGTATTTTTTTTTAGAGAGAGAGAGAGAGAATTTTTTAATATTTATTTTTCAGTTTTCGGTAGACACAACATCCTTATTTTTTGTGGTACTGAGGATCCAAGCAAGCTTATTTGTCACATCAACTAATTTAAACATTGATGATCATGGCATTTGTCTATAATGTTTATATGGTGGTATCATAAAATGTATCATTAGTTTTTGCTACAATTTTTACATAACAGATCTTTCTAATACATGTAGTTTAAAGCAATAAAAATTTGGTTTTTAGAAATCTAAATTTGACTTCATAGGTAATAAAAATAAGCTGTGAACTAGTTAATGGGCATTTCTTCTGGTCCTGGGCCAGATAGACCAGTGTTTTTAAAGAAAAATACTAAAGCAAAAGGAAGTTCAAGGAACTCACAGAAACTAGCTCACATAAACTTTTATATATAATTGCAGGGTACCAATTAAAATACTAACTATGATGATGATAATAATAATATAGTAGTAGTAGTGATAGAAGGGAGATTAGTAGAGAAAGTAGATATCAGGACTGGGGGGAGAGGAAGAAAAGATAAGGGAATGAGATTGATTAAATCATGCTATGTGCAGGTATGAAAATGGCATAGTGATTTCACTAGTATGTATAATTAGTATAATTATAATGCACCAATTAAATAAGACAAAGCATTAGATCACCTACAAAATTATACTTATCCAGAGTCAGATACTCAATGGCTTCTAAGTCTGTAACAGAAAGTGCTAGATTTAATTCTTCTAGTAGAAGCGGAAGTAAAGCTGTAATATTCACTTAAGGATTAAAATCAATGTGTGTGAATTAGAAAGTCTTGAAATCCTTTTTTCAAACTGGGTGTTTGACACTTAATCATTTTATAATATAGTCCACAGTTTCTTTACCTTGGAAAACATATGTCAGAGTCATTAAATTAGTAATAAATTAAGTATGATTAATTGAATATATAAATTAAGTCAAAATGGAAATTCAGAATTTTTGAATATACAGGCAGCAGCACTAAGTAAGAAAATATAAATGAGGCCCATAACATTTTTTAAAGGGAAAAGCCCAGCTATATTTAGCATACTGTTGCTAAAGACATTGAATTCTTAATGCATACATGGACAAGATGCCACAGAATTAAAAACCATGCTTCTAAAACTAAGTTAGAGAAACAAAAGAAAAAATGAACAAAATAAATATGAATCAGACACTATTGTAATATAATATTTCTAATAAACTGGGTATAAAAGCTACATGAAAAGCACTGTTAGAAAGAGACATCCCCAAAGAACAATGGGTGGGCAGTATGTTAAAAATCTTAGAAAATGAATAGAATACAATTGCATGTATGTAAAATGATGAATTCAGATTGTGGTGGGGCCTATAAAACAATAAAGCAATATTTGTACAACAAAAAAAAACACAATAAGAATAAATGGTATTAGGAACCATTTTAAAAGTACATGTGAGAAAATAAAATTGAAAAAGTCCAGGAAGGTAGGATAAATAAAATGAAAACTCAGGACTGTTCCAACCCCCTTTAAATTGTAAATATCCTTCAGTATAAATTAGAAAAGAATTTAAGGAAATAGTAGATAATACCAGAAATGATAGAATCAGCACACCATGTCACTATAAAATTAAAAGTTGAAGTCTTATTTTTAAAAAAGGCTTCTATGATGTAGAGTTATAAAGTGTAGAAATGTAAAAAAAAAAAAAAAAAAAAGAAGTACCAGAAACTGCAGGATATATATGATACCCAGGACAATTAATTACTGAAATTTGCATTAGTGAAGGAAATAATGTCAATAATTTTTTTCATGTCATCTTCTCTGCAATTTCACACCTGAAGACTACTAAAATCAATTTGCAGTCACAGTAAAAGGGCCCAATGAACTTTGAGTAGGCATCCCCAAGGATTATGTCAATAGGTCAATGATAACACATGATCTATATGGATAAAATGAAACAAATATATAGATAGTATTGCAATCATAGAATAAAATAAAGAAAATGTATTACAGGACTCATAAATTAATAGATCATTTGCAAACAGGAGGATGACCAATAGCATAAGACAAAATATAGTTAAATTCTTGGAATTTATTTGCCTTTCTAAAGGAACAAAAATACCTATAAACAACAATAAAACCATAAAACCAAAACCCAAAGATAATGAAATTAATCATCCCTGAAGATAAAGGGATGTAAAACTTAGGCATTTCTAATTTCTTTCCTTTCACTTTTGAAAAAAAAAAACAACAAAACAAACTTTTTCTTCATTTGAGAAATCTTCAACATTAGCATAAGAACAATCTCCAAAAAAACTTCACCAAAATCCAAACAAAAAAAAAATAACTCATGGTATCCACCAGAGTTATTGAACATTTTTTTTTTTTTCTGTTGCTTTGCTCCTGGTCTCTTAACCCCAGTTTTAATTTATGACTTCACAATAAAATTTAAATTCTTAGGTGCTTTGATATTTTAACTGTGATTTTAACATATAATCTCTCTCTTTTCATTTTTGCTTTTTTATGATTTCTTGCCTTTTTAAAAAAAGGAAAAGTAATTATTATAGATTCAGTTAATGTGATTATGAAATTGTAAATTTTTCTGAATATCTTAAACATCTCAGTTTGAACACAGTTTTCAGGTTCTTTAATAAAATGCATTTTATTGGGATTCCTGTTCTGGCTGCTGACTTGTTTTTACTTTCAATCAAAGTGTTTGTAGGTTTTAGATATGATTGTTTCAGGCTGGGTGAAGAATATCTTATTTTCTCTCTCTCTCTCTTTTTTTTTTCTGTTCTGTTTCGCTCATTTCTTTCAGTTTCGGAGTTTTATATTCCCTCTACCAGACCCCTAATTATGAATAAAGTTATTTAAACAGTCATTGGGAGTTTTGCCCTATACAATATAAGAGATTCTACAGAGCCAATTACAAGGTCAGAAGGTGGCTCAACTCAGGCCCTCTGTCCTCCTGTCTTCCTAGATATATAAACTACCATGAGCTATGGACTTAGGCAACATGCATCAGTAGCATTTTTGGACTCTTTTCATCATACTGGAGATCTGTCAGCCAAAAACGGGTTTCAAGTAGTGGGTCATGCCATAACTCTTTGTGAAGCACTTCTAATCACTTTTCGATGTAAGATCTAGACTCCCCTGTTCATTTGTTGTTTTTTTCTTCTTTTTTTTATATATTTTTATATGGCAGCAGAATGCATTATGGTTCTTATTACATATAGAACACAATTTTTCATATTTCTGGTTCTATACATAGTATATTCACACCAAATTGTGTCTTCATAACTGTACTTTGGATAATAATGATTATCACATTCCACCATCATTAATAACCCCATGCCCCCCTCCCTTCCCCACCAACCCCTCTGCCCTATCTAGAGTTTGTCTATTCTCCCACAACCCCCTTCTTTATCCCACTATGAATCAACTTCCTTATACCAAAGAAAATATTCAGTGTTTGGATTTTTGGGATTAGCTAACTTCACTTAGCATTATCTTCTCTAACTCTGTCCATTTACCTGCAAATACCATGATTTTATTTTCTTTTATTGCTGATAATATTCCATTGTGTATATATGCCACATTTTTTTAATCCATTCATCTAATGAAGGGCATCTAGGTTGGTTCCACAGTTTAGCTATTGTGAATTGGGCTGCTATAAACATTGATGTGGCTGCTGAGAAACTAATGTGACTCCATTTTTGAGAAACCAGCTTCTACATCAGAGCAAAGCCTGTCCTAAGGAAGGGGGTGTGACCCTTGTCCTTGGAAAAATCCACAGAGCACTCCTAAGCACATACCCACCTTGCTGAGTTGTTTGTCTGTAAATAACAGGAGAGGTCTGTGTGGTGCCAGGTATCCCTGACTCAGTTAGGTTAGATGAGGACCCATAGCAACCCCCTAGCAACCTCCAATCAGCATGAGACAGGGAAAATACCTGGGATGCCAGATGACCCCCTAGTAGTTTATGGTGGTTGATAACATGTTGAGAAACCATGTAGTTTAGCACGTATACCTCTCGTGGCCTAAACCAATCAGTTCAAAGAAATTCCTCTCTTGTATTAATCAATTACCCCTACCCAAATTGTTTCCGCCATTGAATGTGCTAATCAATGTTAAGAGTTGTTGTTTGATTTTCCCACAGTATGGAATGATTTGCTGTTTGATGTTGTGACGCATAGAGTATCTCCCCAAAACCTATAAAATCTCACTGAACAAAGGACTGGGACTCACTTCTTGGGACCGCTGCATCGGGAACAGTTGTGAGTCCAGGCTGGAGCTTGCAATAAAGACTCTTGTGTGATTGCATCGGATTCAGCTCCTGGAGGTCTATTGGGGTCCCACAAATCTGGCATAAGAGCTGAGTCCCTGTAGTATGCTGTTTTTAAGTACTTTGGATATAGACCGAGGAATGGGATAGCTGGGTCAAATGGTGGTTCCATTCCCAATTTTCTAAGAAATCTCCATACTGCTTTCCATATTCATTTCTATATCACAAAGTTAGATATTCTACACAGCTTCAGGAAAAATTAATGTTTTGAATTTGTGTTCTGATTCTGTCTAAGAAATGTTCATTTTGTATTTGGACCCAGCTATGTCATTTCAATTCTGTCTTTTTCTATCTCATCTCTCATGTTTATGGAATAAAGGGAGTTACAAGGTATGAAATCTTGAGGAAAACAATGATACAATATTTTTGAAACACATTTTTTTAAAAAGGCATATTTGTTTTTAATAAAAATCCAAAATAAAACAAAGCCAAAAAGCACGACAACATATTATTGTCTTATTATACTATAAACTTCTCAAGGAAAAATTTAAAAAAGATAAAATCATAGTTTTGGTAGCCTGAGTACAAAGCTGAGCATAGGCTAGACATAAATAAAGCTCAAAGTACAACAAAAGGAACTTTGAAGGTGTTACAGTATTCTGTCAAGGGTTGGGATATTAATTACACCTTAATTAATAAAGATTGGGCACGATGGATGGTGCATGCTCACAATCCCAGAGCTTCACAGAGTGAGACGGGAGGATGGTATTTAGAGGTCAGATTCAGCAACTTAGGAAGACCCTGTTTCAAAACAAAACAAAACAAAACAAACAAACAAACAAAAAAACCCCAAAAAACATAAAATGGGCTAGGAGTCTAACTCAGAGATAGGAGTCTCCTGGGTTCAATCCCCAGTATACACTGTCACACAAAGTAAAAACCATAGCTAACATCAGCTTTGTTCCATACATTTCATCCTACAACAACATGACCCACTGTCCCCAGCTAAGGTACTAATGTCATCTACTGGTGATAAGAAGTTTAGTATTTTCTTCTTTGTTGCGAGGGGGCAAAATTGCCATGTATGCAGTCCAGGGGAGAAATAAAGAATGTCCACGCGCTTTGCCCCTGTTCAATGCTTTTTTCACTCAAATTACTCAATACAATTTCACTCTATAGGTTCTTAATCAAGAAAACAGCAATCCTTAATGCTAGACACTGTAATAGACATAATCAATTCACAGCAAACAATTCTAGATTAATTAATTCACAGAAAACAATTCTAGATTAATTCTAAGCACTGCAAAACACACTTAATCATCACAAGCTAATGACAGACATTCCCTCTGCATACTAAGTTCAAAAGTCTGAAGCCTTAGGCTTTAAGTCCAGCAGATGCAGACTCACTCAGACTGCGGAGATCAGGTCCTGAACCAAGGCAGGCTTTTCCTGGTGTGGAGTGGACGATTGGTTGAGGAAAGGGTCGTAGGGAGAAGTTGCAGCTCTCACCAGGGTCCAGAAGAGGCCATAAAGTTTGAGAGCAGTGAGGATCACGCAGAGGCTCAGGAAATGATGACAAGTGATGGGATGTCAGGTCCTCATCAGGCTCTCCAGCTCGAGTGCATCCTTGTTTCAGCTGGCTGAATCCCTGGTCATTAGCTCTATTATTTTTACTAAATTTCTGGGGGTTTTGACTCCCTTTCCAATCTTTATCAGCTACCACGGGATTTCTCAGTGACATCATTTACCTTGGGGTCCCTACCTTGAAATGTTAAGCCATGTAGATCATTAACCTGCTATCTGCCTTTGTATTATGCTTGTCAAAATCCTGTTATCTGTAAGTTCTGAAGGCACCCCCCCCCCTTTGCAACTTTTTGTGCTATAAAACCTTGGTCCTGGAAAGCTGAGGGGCTGGTCTCTAGCCCAAATTAGGGGATACAGTCGCTGAACAGCTCTATTCATGTACACAAATACAAGCTTGCTTTGATTTGATTTAAAATTGGAGTTGGTGGTTTTTTCTTTGTGTCAGGGCTCAACAAGCGCTTTACCAGTGAACCTCAACTCCAGTCCCCCAATCCCCTTCTTAAAGAGAGCTTCACTTCTCCAGCACCAGTCACAGTTCCTGACTAACAAGTGATGTAATTTCCAACCCCCTTAAAGTTTAAAACTACAAATATAGCAGCAGTTTCCTAAAATCTCACTGCACCTTGTCAAAACTGCTTGAATCTATATTGTCTTGGATTGCAATCCTAATAAGCTCCATATAAATGTAATTTTCTTTATTTGTGACTAGTTTGATTTCATTCTAGGTTGTTATCATTTATGGTTGAACCCAAAATACTATACCAGGAGCTAATCATTTTACTGATAATGACCAGAAGGCCTTTAGAAGAATCTTTTAGGTAATATTTCTTTGAGAAATAAAAAAAAATCTCTCTACCACAATAAGTCATTACTTTGATTCTTTAATTGCCCCGATGTGCTCCATCTCTAGAGGTTCTCTGTTTCAGTTTATACCTGCGGAATCAGTCCCAGCACACCAGACATCTCCAGGTTATTATGAAACATCTCATTCATGTATCAGACATTTCAGATCCTAACCTTTCCCTTTTGGAAATCTTTGTTCTTTATTTGCATGAGGTTTCTGATAAAATAATTGTAAGTTTCTTGTCTTTGAAGTGCCAAAAATTAGAATAGCTCTACAGAGATCAAAGTGGATCTCTCCCTTGGTCCCCACCCGACATGGATTCCTCTGCCACCGCTAGGTCTAGTGTGGATCAATATGGAAGGGAGTTAAACCAACAGGATGGCTGCCTAAATTAAATGCCACCTGCCCTGTAGCAAGGATACTGGTTTTCCTTAATGTTTTATAGGTCTAGAGTTGTAACTAATACTAGATTTTTAATGTTTTGGGGTAATTGTTAAACTATCAATTGCATGTACATCTAAGAAAAATTATCCTGTTCAAATTACACAGAGACAAGAAAGGCTTGATTCAAGACTACTGCAAAAGGAACCAAGATCTTATTACAATAGGAGAGAGAGAATGAACACAATTCTGCTGAAACTAAGGCCTGGAAGCTTTTAAGCATTGGAGTGAGATAAGGGAATAGCTGTGGGGGATGAGGGGGAGCCCTGTCAAGGTGGTTACAGCATCTGTGTTGCTAATTGGTGCTTATGGACATTAGACTCCTCCTTGAGGAGACAGGGAGGTAAGGGCACCTGTTTTTTTTTTTTTTTTTTGACACTTACATTGTAAGTGGATTGCTTCTAGTTCTTTGAGAAAGACATTCTTGGGTCATAAAACTGGAAAGAAGCTGGGAGAAGATTTACATCTCAAGGTGACAGAAATAGAATTTACTATTACAAATTTCCTCAAGTAAGAGCTTTAAGAAAAAGGGATGTGAGGAGGAAACCTGTCTGAAGTTGAGTGATGCTGACGGAAATGTTGAGACTTATCTAGTTATCTTTCTTTAAGCTAATTTAAATAGAATTTGCCTTTGTGTAGAAGCATTCATTTTACTGAAATGTTTGTTATTTTTTTCACGTTTAACTTATTAAATTTCTAGCTCCAGACTTTGTAACTATGACCCTTCAAGTTAGACCTTAGTCCCATAGAAATGCTACCTTTCAATAAATGCCGAAGTGCACACTATATTACAAGGTGTTTGAAGGACAGTTCATCTGGGGAAGTTGCTTGAGCAAGAACAAAATTTTGGCTCTAGTTCAAGGAGAGAAACTTTATTTTATTCCTTCTCCTCTGAATTAAGTTAGTGAAAATAATCGGCCAGTTGTGTTAGAGTAGTTTGTTTCCTGCAAAGAAACACCAACCACTAGTGACAAATGTGAACATGGTGTCAAGAGGTGCCTAACAGAATGAATACATAGCAGTTTTCAGATCAGTGATGTTGTTTTTTACATAATGAAACTCTTTTAAAAATCAAAGAGCTATAATCTCCATTAATAACATTTTTCTCTTATGATCTCTTTGGTAGTAGAAAGATTAGTGAATTAGAGAATAAAGGTTATGAGACATTAACCTCTGAGTTGTAGAAGCACTTGAGAAGTAATAAACACAGTAAGCACTGAGCATTAGAAAAGCCCCAGGGAAAGAGCTAAGTCTCAACAGAGAACATTGTTTCATAGAAAAGTCTAAACAACAAATTCAATCTGCAGAAAATCTGAAAAAGAAAGGTATTCAGAAAAAGGCATTTGAGTCTATAAAATAGAATTCAATCAGATAACAGTTCTCCATAAAAAAGACTTCTAAATTTCTTGCATCATTTTTTTATTTCCTTGAAAAACAATTTTTCAGGGACCAACAAATAGTTTCTATTCATTGATAAATAATAATAATAAAAGTAGACTAGATTTAGCTTTTGTGGATCTAGGTGTTTCAACCTAAAGAAACAGATAGTTGAAATAAGGAAAAATACTTCAAAGAATTATTCCAGATGGGGCAGTAGCATTTATCATGATCTGACATAGCTATTTACTTGTCTTTGTCTTTACTGTAATAACAATGTTTTGAAAGATTTTTCTCTGTTCATTTGGTTATAAAGTATAGACTATCATTATAATAATTACTGGTTGAAAAGAAGGAGAGAGCCTACCTAAAGGAAATGAAGTGACAGATCATGACTTTTTCCCTCAACTTTGGTTCATTTCATTTTCTAAATTTGAAATCACAATTCAATTACAGGATCATTTAGGCCAAAGATATATTATTGACAATAGCCAGAGGGAAATAACAACTATTCAGTGGTTTGGCACCAACCAGAAGTTCTTCTTAAGAAATTTAAAGTTCTGAGTTGTGAAACATATTTTAGAAGAAAGAAAAATCTGTATATCCTGAGACACAAACCACCCTACCACCTCTGCCAAAATGTCTATTTCAACAAATCAGGAATTTGAGAGATGAACATAGATAGATGAAAACAGTTATTGTTTGAGAAGAATGTTCATTTGTGATAGTTGAGGGAGATATCTGCAACTCTGTGATGGTTTTTAGACTGCAGAGAATTGTCTAGAACAATCTAGAGTGACTCTGTTTATTATGAAAGTCATAAACATCAATTGAGTTTCTTTTTTGAAAATTATGATAAGAACTAGGAAGGAATGTTGGTTATAACATAATTTCTAAATAAGCATATAACTGTAAAACAGAAGCATAGCATGAAAATATCTACAGCTAGAATTAGGAAGGTAAAAATATTTAAATGAAGAAATATCACCTGTAATTATCACCAAATGTGATAAATATAAACTATTAGGTTCTTTAACTCAGTTCATATTAATTATTTAACCTGTAATTATCACCAAATGTGATAAATATAAACTATTACTTAGGTTCTTTAACTCAGTTCATATTAATTATTTAAGCTACTAAAAACTTAAGAGTTGAGTTTCTACTGTGTTCAAGGTCCACTTGGATATGGGTCAACATGTCGATTCATGAAAAGATGCTGGACTGTTTTCTTGTAGACACGCCTCCTCATGTGTGTATTCAAATTGTTCATAAAGAGAGCCTGTAAGGTTCATTTTTGCACAAATATTCTTAATATCATTGATAAGGTCACCCTTACTAACTGGACATAGTGTGCCAGCAATGATTTACTCCTTAGGTAGAGTGCAGGCTTGTCAACTTGTGTACTAGATGACATCACATCAATATTAATTTCTCTTTTCACAGATTGGTACCAAACAAGGGCTCCCTGCCTGATGCATTTTGAAGTCAATGCTATGGCACTGGTTTTTTGTGGGGGGAAAAAAAAAAGAAATTTTATTGTGAGATCAACTTAACAAGGATGCCAGGAGCTGGAAAAAAGAGTTAAAAACTGTCTCTGCATTTAGTTGGTATTGGTGGAATTTATAGGAATGGAAGAAAAGAAGGTGTCTGTTGATTGGATGACAAGAAGGGGAACCTATAGGGTTTATTTATGTAGATGTCATTTATTTATAGAGTCATTCTGTCTCTTGATGTCAACAATTTACATGTTTCTTTTGGGGGAAAGTTAGGTTTTCTGTGTGTGTTATTTTGAGCTTGTGATGTCAAAAGGTGAATGACTGGATGAGCTGGCATCTTCTGCTCATGTCCATTCTTGAAAATTTGGTTTTAAACCATCCATGAGTGACTTTTCCTGAAAAACAACTTAAGCACTTTGACATGTAAGCAATTTATGCCCAAGCGTGTTCAAGACTTAATAGATTACAGAATCATTATATCAGCCTCCTCTAGATGATGGAGGGACTCCAGTTATGTGCAAATCTCCTCTAAATTATTGCTGTTTGGGCCAACGTGGGTTTATAAACGGGCAAAATTATTGATTTAGTTCCAAATTTGTATCTAATTAGAGCATCATTCAAAGTGCTCTCCTATAGATGTCTACAACTAACTCAGGTCTAAGAAGTTAACACTAATCACAATGTCACATTAGGTCTTTGTTCTTGGTTTCTTTCCTCCTTATATTAAATAAGGTAATTAATTTACAACTTAACAAATTTTGCAAAAATCAAAATTAGATCAAAACTTAAGATTTTCTTCCATGCTTATGCTCTCTTTCCTTTAATTAAAAAGCAGCATACTTTTTATTTCAGCATCTAAATCACATCCATCAAGAATATATCAACATAAGATCCTCCATATCTTTTGCATAACAGATTTATATAATATCTGATCCATTAGTTGTTTAGATATTTCCTGAATTCCGAAGCCTACTAGAGCCTACATCATGTACACTTGCAATGACACCCTCTTGTGCCTCTGGGGGTGGAGGTAGGGTGGGGAGCTAAGAAACAGAGAAAAAATCATTTGGCTAATATTTTCATTATAATCTTTGGACAATAGGCCATTTTTACAATGGTTTTGTATTTATTGAATGATTTCTTAAAAAAAATCTTTAAAGAAAAGTATTCAGTGTATTGACTAGTAGACCATTGACAAAAAAATTATGCAACACTTTGAGGTATTTAGGAGAGATTATTAGATTACTGGTGTGTGAGGTTTTTGTTTTTATCTATTTTATTTTTTATTTTTATATTTTCAGAACATTGTGGGTCTTGATTTTTCCATTGATTTTAGATTCTTTTACTACTCTTTAAGGACAAAGGATATATATGTTCTCTACAGAAACATATATATATATATATATATATATATATATATATATATATATATTTCAATATCTTTTATATGTATTTAAATGTGACTGTTTTATAAAGTTGGCTTTCTACTTCTTAATACCAGTAATACAGGAAGTTGATTTACATTTATATTAGAGGATGTGACAAAAATAATGCTTTTCAGAGGTATAATGATACAATATGATGGTTAGGGATACTTTATAATAGAATATTGGATATTTGCAAATATAAATGATGCTAGAGAATAAAGAGGCAAAGTAAAATATTAATATAAGCATTGAGTTAGAAGTCATGAGACCACCTTACCCTGTTAGTACTTAAACTATCTAAACAGAAATTATTTTAAGCCCTTTAGGTCTTTATTTCTCTTGAATAAAATAAGGGAATATGATACAGTATTTTTTGAGCATTTTCCATCTATGGAGTTTTATTTTCTATAGAAAAATAAAGGCAAGTATAAAACTATTGTTGATATAAAGCTAATAATTCTAGAAGAATTTAAAATATAAAGTATTATTAATGCCAGTTTCAAATAGCAAGGGAAAACTAGAAAGTCATGGAAGAAAAATATGGCACTTTCTAAGCTTATTTGAAATCCCTAGGCGTCTTAGTCAAGGAATGTGAGGGGATGATTAGCATTTTGTAGACTCTATTATGACCTACCATTCACATTTTATAGACAACAGAATGAAGCACGTAAGGATACCTAAAAAATAGCATGAATTATTAACTTAGGCAATCACATGATTTTGTAGTCAATAATCTAAAAGAAAAAATTGAGTTGCCCCAAATTATGTACATGCTTCTTTCTGGGAAGCATGTAAGAATAGCTAATACCAGTGAGTTGAAATTTAATCAGTCATGAATAGTGTTTGAATGTGACTTATGAAAAATCAGTAACTTATTACAAAAGAATTGTGCTGGATAATATCGGAAACCAAAGGAAGAGTCAGAGCTAAATATGAATAAATGTTTTATTATGAACAATGGAAAAAACATGAAGAAATCAAGGAACTAAATTTAAGAAATCTAGAAATACAACATGAACTAAAAAACTTACTCAGAGAAATATCTACCTAAAAAATTCTACATGCAAACTGAACTTATTTCTATTGATCAAAATAAGTTTGATAATACTAATAAAATTTAATTAAGTAAATGCCAAAATATTGCATTTTTAACCCTTGTGCCGGTGGTAAACTTTTGTAAGAGTTTGTCGCACAAATTAGAGAAAAACTGCAAATGGCCTTCATTAATTCTGGTGTTGTTTTGCTCATGAATTTCTTCCTATGTTGGGGAGAAAAGCTGTTATGTCTTTCATATTCACTGTTGAGGGAAAATATTGTATGCAAATGTTTGAGATTCGGTTCCGAATTTGTATCTAATTAGAGCAATAACAAATGTCATAAGGGAAGTATTTTTTACAAAAAGGTATATATATATGTATGTATATTATTATATTATATAATTATAAATGGTCTCATAGATAAAACGGAGAGAAAGAAATATGATTTTTTAGTTGTCATTGTCATTTCTGGTCAATAGAATTGTTTTATGTTTTCTATTTCTTCACCATCCTGGAGAATTTATGTGTATACCACTTCTGGCTACTGGAAGAGTTTCAGGTATCAGCAACTAAGTAGAAATTTACACTTTGCAGAGATTAAACTGTGTAGAAAAAGTAGAGTGACTTGACTCTTTTCCATATTTATAAAATAAAACATATTTGAGAGGAAAAAAGAAAAGAATACAGAATGCCACTTAAAAAGTTAAGAACCTGTTTGTTCAGTTTATGAGCTTTCTGAGATATACAAATACTGTAGCATATTAAATACATTTAAGCATCTTAGGCTATAGGTAAGAGAATAAAAACTCCAAGAGCTGAACATTTTACATTTGCACAAGTGTTTTTGAGCCAGTGAGGAAGATATTAAGTGTTATCAAGCTTAACAGTAAACTGTACATCTAATTATCTATTTAGTTAGTGAATTGGTGATAGTTTCATTCAATGAAATAATAAATATAATACATTTACTGAAGATCAGTTACTGTATTAGGTTTGCAGATACAACGATAAATAACATCCAGTAATGCTCTTAAAAAAGTTTATGCTTCTCCGTTTGTATACAGTGATTCTAATAGTTGCATTCTATTAGATTAACTAATCTCTCCACTTCTTCTATTTTAAATCCCTGAGTTAATCTTCCTGAAAAAATTAGGCAAAAGGACTTTGATTATAATTCACGAGTAAAAATTCTCTTAATTTAATATCTGTCTTCTTAGCTCCATAAAATAAAGTCAATATACAATAAATTTTTTTTTACAATTTTGGACCACATTTAATGAGTATGTTTATCATGATGAGTTATGTTATATTTCTGTAGTTAGTGAAAAATCTATTACATATGTCAAGGACGATGGGGGGAATGGGAAGTTAAAAGATATATAAACTCAAAGGTATCCCCTTTATATGGAGAAGTAGAAGTGCATTTGATAAGAAGTTTTTCTTAAAAGTATTTCTAGAAAGAGGATGAAAGTGGATTAAAATTGTATTTCTTGATGACATTGAAGAGACAATAAAACAAAATACTGAACTTGGGCTCAAAAGGGTAAAAGGTAGTTTCAAGTTTCCTTCTACTAAAGGCCGTCTTTGCCTGAGTAGGTAAAAGTAAATTGAAATTTGCCCTTATACTTGGAACCAAATGGAACATTCATTAACTGATAGAGATCTTGAGCTCCAACTACTCTTCAGCACTCCAGGAAATTGATTGAATTCTGGCACTTTAGTCTTAAACTTGTCTTTCAGACCCTCGTCATTAGTCTCTTCTGGTTGGTTTAACAGAACATGAGTCCAAGATAGGAGGTTTACTGAATAAGTTGATTGGTGATACTGTATTATCTCTAAAATTCATTGCTTTTTTTTTTTTGAGTCAAGTTCAATATTATCTTGGAGATTTAGTAATAGAAGAAATGAGTTCAACAACATAGAATTATGCAGAAATATTTTTTCTGGAATGAACTTTAAAGTACATGTGAGAATTTTATATAAGTGAAAATAGGGGAAATGTCATATTTTTATTAATTAAATCACAGCAAGGATTGTTTAAGGTGGAATGAGAATTAAATATGTATGTTAAATGAAATGGGTGAACTCTACTATTCTCTACACATTTAATTTTGGGAAATAAACCAGAAGGAACAGTACACCAGAGTCTCTAACTTTTTAAGGAGAAATATACAAAGTTTATTTTGTTATATGTTTCTAGTGATATTCCCCCCAAAGCTAGCAAATATAGAAGGAGGAAAATTCAATGAAAGAAATCACAAATATTAGAAAAGAGAGAGCATGCAATAATTTAAATAAAAATAAAGATTATTTTGTAATGCAATATGTATATCAATTTTCTCCTAAAATATCATGCTATGGAATGTAAAAAGAAATATTGTATTGATATATTTAAATGAAAGGGAAAACTAACACTACTATTTGAATTCATAAATTGATGTCTAAGATTGTCCAATTTACTTTCACATTAAGATGAAATTAAAATGGGCATATTTATATTTTAGTGTATGTACCAATCTGTTTTAATATGTCTGAAGAATAATACTATTTAAATGCTAAAAGAGTGGAAGATAAACATGTAAGCCTTCTGATCTTTTTCTGTGCCTCCAAAAGCATTTTGGAAAGGCTAAACATCTTTCCAACCCACCCCCGCCCCCACTTTTTTTCTCCTTTACAGCATATCTTAGAGCTTTTTCCTATTTATAGAAAATCTAATGCATATACAGGAAAAAATTGAAAAAGTCTCTCCTTTTTCAGATGGTTAGTTAACAATCCAGAAAAATCATTTGCTCTGTGCATAAACACACACACACACACACACACACACACACACACACACACACACGAGAGCTTTTTTTCACTTTATGGTAGTAGAAATATTGGTAAAATATTCCATTTTACCAAAATAATTTATTAAACAAAGCTCTGACACTGTTATTTCAGTTTTTATTAGCTTTTTAGTACTCCAGATAAAAATATTTTGGTATGTATCTTTGTGATCTGTATCTATATGTGTGTAGATACGTATGTAGAGGTCTGGGAGTCTTTTATGTGATTAAATTGTAGAACTTATAACTGAAGAGAAGAAAGGAAGAATTTATGAATTTTTAATTCTAATGCATATTTTCAAAATGTGCCCTCTAGTGAAGCTATAGTGATTTTATGGTAGACAACAGAATATTAGAATTATTTTCCCACACAATTACCCAGCTGGTATATTGTCAATGTTTATTTCCATTGCCAATATGATGGGTGAAAAAGATGCACTGTTTTCATTTCTTTAATTTTTAGTAAAGCTCAGCCTACATTTGAAACTTTAGCTCTTATTTTTCCTATTATCTAGGTATTCATGTTGTTATGGTTTGGATGTGAGGTGTGCTCCAAAATCTCATATGTGAGACAATGCAAGAAGGTTTACAGGTGAAATGATTGGGTTATGAAACCCTTAGCCCAATCACTGAATGAATCCTCTGATGGAATTAACTGATGTAATTGAAGGCAGGTAGTGTGTGGCTGGAGGTGGTGGGCGCATTGTGGGAGGTTTGCCTTTGGGGTATATATTTGATGAGCTGAGCTTAGGCCTTCTCTTCTTCCTGACATTAGGTGAACTGTTTTACTCCAACACATTCCTCTGCCATGATGTTCTGACTTTAACTTGAGCCCCAAGGAATGGAGTTGGACTGAGTCCTCTGAAATTGTGAAACTCCAAATAAACTTTTCCTCCTTAAAATTGTTCTTGTCAGGTCTTTTAGTCACAGCAGTGAAAAAACAGACTAAAACACATATTTGCTAATATTTAATTCATTTTTGGTGGCAAAAATTTTAATAATTAGTTCCCATAAATAAGACTTTTGTTAGTCCTAAGCATGAAAAATACATTCCCCAATGTTACTATTGTCTTTTGACAAAATACTTTTTAAATTGTTCATTTATTATTTTATTTTCTGTTTAAAAAATCCTGCCTAGTCTATTGCCATAGACTAATTGCCTCTGTTCTGCATTTTTAAACTTTCTTTTTTAGAATATTTAAACCACAGTCTTTGTGGTTTAAATATTCTAAAAAATATTAGTGCTTTGAGATGAGGTTGATGAACTATACACTTTTTTTCCCAATTGATTTAATAAATAATCCTTTGAAACTTTGGTTATTAGGAGAAATCGCTGAGTCCTTTCTCTGTTGCTCTTTAAATTTCTATCAACAGCCTTTTGTTCTTATCATTAATTGAGAAAGATGTATCTAGTGTCATTCTTGATGCAGCTTCTCTTTTGATTTCTTACCCTTGTTGATTTCATTCGTTTAAGAGACGAAAACATTCAGCGAGAATTTTACCCTGTAATCTTAAACCAAAGGTTAACTAAAATTTTGTACCACTTAATTTTTTGTAGATTTGGATCCTGAATTACAAATGAAAAACTTCCAAGGTACATTTATTGGTTTATTATTAGGGAAAATGTAAAATTTTATTATTTGTGTGTTTCAGAACCATCATTTAAGCACTATTAAACATAAAATCCAATAGACATGTTCTTTCCAAACCATTTTCCAGGTTTCTGTTATTATTAATACAGATTTCTGAAAGCAAAAGTGATATATTAAGGGAAACAAATTATATGCTACCTGGAGACTAGTCAGAAAAGAATTTCTATAGGCATACAAAAAATAAGTGGTTGGAATGACTGGAGTTCTTATTACATAATCACTTTAAATAAGTTTCAGACCAGGAATCTCATGAGGAAGTACATGGAGGAGATGAAATCTGAATTAAGTTGTTCAGTTACCCAGAAGTTACTTGTGAGATTGGCCTCTTTTCAACTGGATAACTTTTTAAAGTACTTAATGAACTGGAGTATTGTAAGTCTGAAGCTGTTTGGAAGGAGATAAGTGAAGGCAGTTCTCTACTGAGGATGTGCTTAAAATAGTTAGATTACCTATAGCAGCACAGTGGATAATTGACTCTTTTTTCTCTCATTCTTTCTTTTCTTTCAGAAATACTTATGTTTGGCAAAACTACAACCTAAAATGAACTGTGAATACTGTTTGTAAAGGGTTCCAAGTCTTCCCCTCAAATGAAAAATTTTAAAATTTCAGCTGTAATATATGAATAGTGTCTGTGAGATATATATTCACAATAAGTAATCAAACTGTCTCATGCTTATAAAATATATAATTCAGCAATGATTCAACTAAGTCTGTGTATTGTGGATGCCACACTATGCTAAAAATATATTTAACATTAGCAGCAATCATCCATTGTAATTGCTTCTTTTCATACAGAGATAGTATTTTACACAAATATAGTATGGTTACATGCTTCTTGAAAATCAACAATAGAAAGCATATGAAAAGTGAAAAATAATTTCAGTTTCTGCTTAAACTGTAAAATGTTAGAAAGAACTTCTTTTCTACTCTACCTCTGAAGGAAAGAACTAATAATCTACAAAAGCATATTTCTTAAATACATTAGATCTGAAGTCACAAAACAATACCTTAATACCTAAGCAAAGAGTCATTAACTCCAAGTGAAATGGTGATGTGAATGCTGACTTTCTCTGGGAAAATCCTGAAGGGATGATGTGTCTCCCTATTGAGTCAAATTTTGAAAAACTTTGATGAATTGTTAAAGGCCAAGTTTTGGCAGTTATCAGCGTATAGAACCTTTAAAGCTACAGATGCAAGGTAATACAAGAAGGATTTGAATTTAGTGTTATATTTAATAGAATAAAATAAAATAAAAAACGAACTACAACTGAAAACAGCTGATCAACTCCTAGGAGGACTAATTTAACCCTCCAGAGTAATGATCTATTCAAACACAAAGAATACCTATTTCTGGGCCTGAAATCACTATTTACCTTAATCTCAACTAAACTGCATATGATGTCTACCTTTTAACCAAAAATTCAGTTATACACAAAAGAGCAAGAAGCAAGAATAACTGTTGTGAGACAGTATAAATAACCACACTTATATGTAACACAGAATGATCAGACAGGATATTTGAAACAACTAAGATTGATGGGATAAAAGATCTCATACAAAAGCTTTACAATGTGCATTAACAGATAGGTAATTCCAATACAGTAATGAAAATTATAAGAAATAATCAGAATGAACTACTAGAACATTGTAACAGATAAAACATGCCTTTAATGAGTCATTTGTTAGGTTTATCACAGCCATGAAAACAACCAAATATATTTGAAGATATATTTATAGAAATTACCCAAATTAAGACATAAAGAGTAAAGGGATAGGGAACAAAAAATAGAAGAAAGAATTCTGCATTTTTGGAATTAGATGGTTTAATATGATTTTAAATTGTATTTCATAGGAGAAGAGAGAGTAGAAGAAAAATATAATAAATAATTAGAGATAATGGCTAAATTTAAAAATAATGAAAAACATCAAACTGTAGATAAAGAATTCAAAGAACGTACAGCTGAAAAACATCTTCTTTCCCCAAATACATATGTTTATAAGGCTTTAAAAACATCATATTAAAAATTCCATAAGCCCAGATAAAGATGAAATATAGACAGTAGTCAGAGAAAAAGAAACATAATTTTTTGAGGTAGAAATAAGGCAATTGAAGCAGACTTCTCATCAAACTATGGAACCACTATGCTAGTGAATGACATCTTTAAAGTGCTGGAGTGAAAACACACACACACACACACACACACACACACACACACACAAACAATGCAGAATTTTGTTACCAGTTATACATCTTTCAAAATGCATGAGAACTAAAGCTTTTTCAAATTAGCACTAAAATAGTTTATTATTTGAGTAGCTATAATATAAAAAAATGGAAAACAAATACCTCAGACAGGACAAATATATGATAGGAACTTGAATTTTTAACTTAAAAGTATTGGAAATGGAAAACTTAAATATTTTAAATGAGCACAGAATATATTGTGTGTTTACATGTCTTAAAGTAAAAAGACAACAATATTAGGATAATGAACCTAACAACATATAAAAATTGGTGGGATGCAGCCAAATAAATGCTAAGAGGGAAAATAGCATTTAATGTTCATATAAGAAAAGAAGAAAAGTGTCAACTAAACAAGCAACTTGTCACCTTAAGAAAGCAGTAAACAAAGAAATTTCTAAGCAAGAAGAAGAATGGAAGACATACATACTGAAAATAGAATAGTCAAAGTAAAAACAAAAATCAAAGTCATTAAAACCAAAAGGCAGCCTTTGCAAATTTCAATAAAGTTGATAAAACTCTAGCCACACTGATAATAGAAAAAGCAGAAAAATGTTACCAGTATCAAGAATGTAAAATAATTTATTGCAAATTAGACAGCATTTAAAAAAACTTTATTTTCATAAAACATGCAACCTCATTGAAATTGATAAATCTCTTAAAAGACACAAAATAGGAAACTTCACTATGTAAGGAACAGATAACCTGAAGTATCTAGAATAAATTAATATTTCAAAATTTTCTAGCAAAGAAAACCAGGCCTAAATTACTTATTGGTGAATTCTACCAAACATTTAAAGAGGAAATAATACTTGTATTATACAAACTCTTCCAGGAAACAGAAGTATTAGGCAAGCATCAGCCTAGTATCCATTCAAGACAAATTCTCCAGGAAAGAAAACTTTAGATCAATCTATATGCAAAAATAGGTTCAACTGAAAATCTGCTTTATCTGAAAAATAATCCAAATTTTATGACAGTGTCAATCTGCTTGGATATTTGAAAAGCAATCGAATGATTAATTCTAATAGATTTTTCAAATACATTTTTCATGTTATACTACTTTTACAACTTGCAATGGGTTAACCAGTTAGATACACAGTTTCTTATAAAGGTGAACTTACACACAGAGCTATGTTGGGAAAACCAAGCAAATGTGCTGTATTGATTGATACACCAAGGACCTATTGGAAGAGGGACAATCTTGAGAAGTGGGCAGAAAAATTTTTTACATAAATACTAAGTGTGGCTCATTTTTCAAAGAAATAGTTTTCTAACAAAATTCCATAGGTGTAGTCATGAAGAAAATAAATTTACCATAAAAATTGTAGCAGAGAATAAAAATAAAAGTAGTTCTTAATTCCTTGAAATGGAAAGTGAGAAAGTAAGAATAATGGAGTGCATACAACTATAATATTACTGTCTAGCTTCATTTCCTTATAGCTGAGATTTTGTATTATACAACACTTAATGTATTTTATAATATAAATCAATGTTTTATGAAAATTAATTATATAGAAAAGGCTGGTATGTAGCACTTAGTCACAAAAAGGTATGGTGGATGAAGTGCAGCCTTATTGTTAGGAATCACAATATAAAAATTTAGAAAATTCGAAATTTAAATATTCAAATCATCACTGGTCTCACAGCATTAAACATGTTACTAGTCAGCAATATTTTACACAACTAATGGTATGCTAAAACACCATTTCTCAAAAAATAAACAAATAAAAAAAATAAACAAATAAAAAAAAATAAGTCCCAGCTGGCTTGGCATGGTTGTATAAACCTGTAATCCCAGCATCTCAGCAGACTGAGGAAGGAGGATTCCAAGTTCCAAGGGCAAACTCAGCAACTTAGTGAGACCCTGTCTCAAAATAAAAAGTGAAAAGAACTGAGAATGCAGCATATTAGTAGGCATCAATGGGTTCAATCCCCAGTAATGGAGAAGGAGCAGAAAGAGAAGGAGGAGGAGGGAGAGGATGGGGAGGGAGGAGGCAGAGACAATGACCAAAAAGAAAGTCCAAGCTAGGCATGATGGTGTGTGCCAGGAGACCTTCTACTCAGGAGGCTGAGACAGGAGGTTTGGTTGAACCCAGGAATTCCAGTCCAACCTGGCAAAACGGTGAGGTTGCCTCTCACTCAAACATCAACAAAGAAACAAGTCCCTTAATTTATGCTTCTTGCTGATTCATATGTCATAAGGACATTCCTCTAATGGTCAATTTGGGTGCCTAGTAACTTTGAGTGAAGATTTGGGAAGAGATGTACATAATTGACTTTTGTCAGCCTGTGTGAGTCACCTTTGGTTGCAGTCATCCCACTGTCTCAATATATGTAACTGTTGTTAGTATGTACTTAAAATGACAAAGAACTTGAATGTTTTGATGCCACAGTAAACTTTTTAAAAGTCTAATTATTCAAATATTTCTAAGCATGCTTTTGCCAGTAGGAGTCATAAAATTTGGCCACTGAAGAAATTCCCTTTATGTGTCAGTTTCTGAAACGAAAACAACAACACAATATCCACTTGGGATAGAATACAATTATGGTGAAGTATTTAAACATTTTATGACATTAACTTAGAAACATAGAATGAAGTTTCAGTGCAGCTGATCCATTACAAATGAATAAGCAATTTTGTTATTGAATTTAAATTAAATAAAAAGACTGAACACCAAGCAGAGGCCAGGATAGCAATAAAGGTAATTAGCTCAATGCCTTTCCCATAACACACATGTCATTACATGCACTTGCCTCTCTATGTAGGTGGAATGAACTCCTAAATCTAGGTATGTCATGTTTTATCTATAACATCTGCTTCTAAGTGGTGAAAATTTTATATAATTTGTCTTCATAAAAGTCAGTGTTTTCTTATGCTTTTTAAAATAGGAAAGCATTTGTAGGGTTCAGATTGACTAAAATCCTTAACAACTTAGCTACTAGGATCCTAGTTTGCTTTAATACATAGAAATGTTTCCATGCCCACAGATGGACCTGCATTTTTTTCTCACCATCAATTCCAACTGGATTTGTCTCTCTTTCCCTGAGAATATTCTTAATTATGAAGACATAAGGCAGAGATTTAGAACCAGTAAAGCATAATGAGAGGAGAAGATAAAGAGGCTGAATCAAATATGAGATATAAATATGAGAGCAAAGGGACAAAATTAAATGAATACAAACTAATGTGACCCTTAAAATAAGATGATATTAAAAAAGGAAGTCCAGGGGCACTAAAAATATTTAATAGGTGCTGTAGAATCATTGAGATGCATTTTCTGATAATTCAGATCAGACACAATAAAATTCTTCCAATAAATCTCTCATCATAATTCATAGACTTAATATGCTAAAAAAATCTGCTCTTTAAAAAAATTATTTCAAAGATTGTAATTGAGTCAAGAATGCATATTTATTTAATACTTAGCAAAATATTTTTATTAAATGAACAAAGATGATAAGAGCACATTACTCACATAGCCCAAATCAACTAGATGGTAAAAAATAACTGTTTTGTAGCTCCTAAAATTTTGGCATTTAGATATGGTATTTCTTACCTTCACATTCTGTACTCATCTGCATTATTACTTGTTCTTCAAACTTCTGTAGTAGGAGGAATATTTAACTACATAAAACAATGTGAAACTCAGATTCAGAGCACAATTCACTGAAGAGTGCTAGATATACCGAGTTTATTAAATGTTTAATGACTAATTAATCCATTTTTTTTCAGGTTTTTTTTTTTTAAACTCAGAAGTACTCGGCCACTGAGTCACATCCCCAGTCCTATTTTATATTTTATTTATAGACAGGGTCTCACTGAATTGCTTAGCAACTCGCTTTTGCTGAGGCTGTCTTTGAACTTTGATTCTCCTGTCTCAGCCTCCCAGATGCTGGGATTATAAGCAAGTGCCACTGCCACCACGCCCGCCTAATTAATCTATTTTCAATTAAACTTATTTTAACTAATAAGAAACATAAAAGTTATGCATATTAATGGTATAACAGGTGAGGTTTTGATATATGTATGCATTGTATTATGTTTAATTGTTGCTAAATACGTGGCTTTAAATATTTGTCATGTCTTTATGGTGAAAACATTTAAAATTCCCTCTTCAGCTTTTTGAAATGTACAGGACATTGTTGTTACCCACAGTAACAGTAACAGTCACCCTAATTTTCTGTGTGAATAAAAAATAAATTGTTTTCGCCCTTACAAGCCTCAGTCTTCTTAGGAAATTTAAATGGTACTCACTAGTAACAAAAATTCTGGGCTCTGTCAATGGCATTTTGAATTTATTTGATGGTTAACTAGCATTTCTGCTATGGACGTGCCATGGTGGATGGAAAGTGCTTGTAGGCAGTTGAAAACAATGAGTAAGTTCTCCACTTGCAACCATGATGTCTGTTCAAGATCTGCTGGGAAACAGTAGCTATCTCAGTCCTGGTAGAGTGCTTTGTTGAAGGTAAGGTAGCGTTAATTAGAATGTGCTTATAAAGGGATTTTAGCTCACATATATGTTGTTGAGATAATATTCCTTTTAAAAATCTCCTCAAATTGCTTCTAAAAGCCTAAATATTCAGAGGGAGATGTACTTAATTTTTTTTTCCTGTACACTCATCACTTAAATTATTTCACCCGTTGATTTATAACCTAATTCCAATCCTGATTTTGCATACCTTGTCGTCTATATCTCCTCCTCTTGGCAAATATAATTTATGATAAATTCAGCAATTTATTAAGCATCTAATATGACACACACTCTTCTAGGCAGATTGGGATTAAAGATAAGTAAGATACAAAACATATGAAGTTATTAATCCTATCAAATAGCTTAGTAAGCTGTTCTTATAGGCAATAATAAGTTGTTAAATTAGTATGTTAAACACATAAACAATTATTATGTTAATAATAATTAACATAATAAACAATTAGTATGTTAAAAACAAAAAGAATTAGTATGTTAGATACATACTAGTGGAATCATCCTGGTCTCTTTAAATTGGTTTATAGCAAATTCTGCAACTTGCACCTGTTCTTCATATTATATTTCTTTTGACTGCAAGATGGTGAAAAGACATGGTGCAATAATATTCTTATAAATATGGTACTTATTTAGCTTAATTAGAATTGAATATCTTTTAATGCCTTCCAGATATGATAGCTTTCTCTTTAGTTTGTATTCGTCATTCCTAGAAAAACTTGCATATACATCTCACAGTCATCTAGAGAAAAACAGAACATTTTAGACATATTGTTTTAATAAAAAATGCCAGTGGAACAGAAGAATTCAAATAAAGGAAAAAGAGTTAGAATAAAGAATCATATACATATATGATTCTTTATTCTGTCTATATATACATACACACACATATATACACACATACATATATACATAGATATATGTAATATACCTATAATAGCCCTATAAATTTATAACAAAAGAGGCAAAAGGTAATAATCATATGAAAAATGTTTAATATTACCACTGAGCAAAAATTTAAGCTACAATGAGACAACAGTTGTCATCGCGTGTTTATGAGAGATAGGTTCCAGGAACTTCCTCAGAAACCAGAATCTGTGGATGCTGATTTACCTTGACAAACACATTACTCACTGAAGGAAGGATCCTTCATAATTTTTACACATTGATACACATTGTGCACAAGTGTAATAATCCTGTGTTCTTGTGTTCAGGAATGCATTCAGTTAAGAAGATTATAAAGTTCTTTGTAATCTTGTAAGCATATATAAAAGAAAACACTAAAAGTAAGTTAGCAGTACAAAAGACACTTGCCCAAAAGCCCAGATTCTATACCTTATGGCTCTGGCAAATACATTTCTATACATCCTTATTTTTTTCTTATTTATTTATTTTTATTTTAGTTCAAGATTCTAGCTTAGAGAATGCCCAAGAGCATTCTCAGCTGTAACATTAACAATGTCCATGCTTCTAAATCCTTTTATGTATTAATATATGGACTTGAATCAAAAGACTTAAGATATCAATTCTCCAATTGAAGAATAGAATTTATTTATTTTAATGAGATTTGCTGCAAGGAATAGAAAAATTACAACTAAGATGCATTTCATAGCCTAGATTTCTGTCCCATCAACTCTGGGACAACAATCTAGGCTGTGAAAGAATATAGTTCCTCTCCTTTCAATTATTTAGCTTCTTTTTGAAGGAATTTGCTGCTTCTTTCAGAAAGATATATATACTTTTCCAATGATGAAAATGACCTAGGAAAAATTTTTAAGCAAATGGATTTGAGAAATTCAAGGAATGTGTCTTCTTTGATTGCTCAGATTGAGTCCTGGACAACTCTCTACAACATTTCTGAGATAAGAACCCAGTTTCATGCTTGGTCATTTCTCCTAACCATGGCCCAGGAGATAAAGTAGTTCACTTTGCTATAACTGTGGATGCTTAAGTTCCTTATATAAATTTTTAAAGTCATGTCTAGATAATGTGTAATACCTAATACTATGTGAATACTATATAGTTGTTATAAGTATTGCTTAAATAGTACCAGTTGCAATAAGAAATCTGTATATGTTCAATATAGAAGCAATTTTTTAATTTAATATTTTAGACCCATGGATGGTTGAATCCACAAATGCAGAACCCAATATGAATTCAGAGAGCCAACTGTATTTATGCATATCATATACAAGTTATCTTAAATAAACAGGATATTCATTTATAATTAGGGGGCAGTGAATGAATAGATTTTAATACTATAGTTATACTTTTTATGACATTTCTGGAAAGCCATATAAACAATGCTTATAAAAATCTGTTTAATGATTTATTTCTCTGAAACAAACATTCTTTGTCTAAAAGTTTTATTTAAAAATAATGCAAAGTGCAGATGTAAATGTACCAACAAAGATGATCATAACATTGTGAGTTTGAAACAATGGTGGAATTAATTTGATGAATTACTGTACATTCATATTATTATATGTCATGAAGAACACTATTTTTCAAGAACATGTTTATGAGATAGAATCAAGCTAAGTGCATAATATCAAGAGGGTAAAAGGTATATATAAAATAAAATGTTATATGACCCAGCTATGTAAAATTATGCACACAGATATTTGGACCAACATAGTAACTAAGTGAAGACAATGAAATATGAAAAAAAAGAATCTTTAATAAAAGTTTGAAAACCAGACCTAAATAATGTTTAAAATAATTTGATGTCACCTGACCTACATTATTCTTTGAATTAACACATGTACAATTTTTATGTGACAATTAAAATCACATGGTTTTTAAAAGGAGTCTGAATAAATGATGAAAACCCTAGAAAGGTCTACAGGGTTTATATCATCTTCTATCACATAATATCCCCCAATTATTATTTTTTCTGTCTTCCCACAAGCCCTTTGTAGCCTTTTTTTTTATCCTGTTCCTTCTTCTCCTGCTCAAGGTCCCTGCCCACTGAGCGTCATCTCTTGGAGACGATGCCTTTGCCCAGGACCAGAATGCTGGTGTCTTTCAAGAGTTTGATATGGGTGTACTTACTCATCAGGGAATCACCATTTTAGTGCTCACTCTAATTGGATTCTGCCAGATAGGGAAGAAGAACCTCCTTCTTATCTCTAGTGTCCTAGTAGGAAAACTTGTTCATAATTACCTTTCCTTTTCTTTTTTTCTAGAAGCACAATGTAAACATAGGTGCTTATTTTTTTTTCACTCCCTAGAGGAAGGCATATAACCTTAACAAAATTTTCGCTTATTTCTATTTTGCCCCATTTGGTAACCACACACTCATCCACATGCTCACACACATAAAGAACACCAGTCTTTTACAAATATCTCGATGTCCACATTTCGTTGAGTTCTAAATCAGTTCAAAGGATCAAGTGAGAGACTAAACACTTCTGAAATAATTTATCCTTCTCCTCTCTCTCTCTTCCTTCCTTCCTTCCTTCCTTTCTTCCCTCCTTCCTTCCTTTCTTCCCTCCTTCCTTCCTCCCTTCCACCTTCATTACCTACTCATAAGTGAACATTACTAACCCCAACTTCCTTCCCCATCTGTAGTTGTAAAGCACACAGGCGCAGGACAAGAGAACAACTCACTGAAAGAAAGCTGGAGTGCTGGGCACCTGTGCAGGGATATGAATGTGGTGAAAGTAGTGCTGGGGCCACAGTCTTCGTGATCAGGTGTCAAACAGCTAAACTGCCTTCTTATACTATACATCCGCCCAACAAATCAATGGGAATAGTGATGACAGTTAAAATGATAGACCCAGGAAGGAAAACCTGTGGACAGAACTACCATTCACTCGGAGGAAAGAATATATGTCGTGAGCCATCCACCGGCTTTGTGTGTGAGCTATGAGAACTGGAGGGAATGAGGGGACTGGTCTGACATTGCGACGCAAGAGTGCCTTTCCTCTTGCTCTGCCTGTGATCCCACACAGCACCTGAGATGAGTGTCACTAGCCGAGATGTCAATCAATCTGCTGACTACAAGACTTCACCAAGCAAGTCTCCACCCTTCGAAATCCTACCCCTTGCCTTATTTAGGTGGAATATTCTATCAAATGTCTTCTCCCCAATAATTAAGGGGGTTTCAGGTGTGCTTGCTCTCTTGTGTCTTTTCTCCTCTTGCCCTCCAGCTCGGGAGCTGTCCCCTGAGGTTGCACAGCCATCCTTGACCCCTGGAAAAGGTATTCTGTGTTTGTGTGGTCTTTTTGTTGCCAGCCCAATTCACGGGGGGTGGGGAGTGACCTTAATTCTGTTGCCTGTGCGGGATGAGGGCAACCAATATATTTGTCATGTTGCACTAAAAGTTGTTTTGGGAATGTAGACTAAAGCAAATTTAGGAGTGTCATTTATAGGAATCATGGCAAATTCCAATATTAACAAGAAGCAAACATTTATTTTTGCCTAATCAAATAATAATTACTGATGGATGTTAAAATTGACATAAAAGATTTTTTCATGAATTAATAGACCTCAAAGATTATCTTAAGATTCATATTTTTGTAACAATTAACACTGTTTTTGAGTTTTCCACTTATTAGAGTATATTTGGGGATTAAGATTAAAATTCACTTAATATATAATTGGGCACACAGTTATATATGAATAACTCAGCATGAGTCTGAGCTATAGAATTTACAACCCTACCTTAAAATATCTTACCTATTCAAAGTTACCTGTTTTTCTTTCTGTTTCTATTGAAGTTCAAAGCAAACACCTTTTTCTTTTTTCCTTTTTTTTTTCTTTTATTGTGGAAGAAAGCAAATGACACTGACAAAATCTTTGCTTATTTACATTTTCTCTCTTGGCATTTTGGTCATTGCATTATAAGTGAACCTGATCACAGGATTACTGAGTCTTTGTGAATACATGAAAGAGCAATTGTAATCTGTTCCCCTCAATATAAGCATGATTTACTTTCTGCTTCTGGTGATAGTTGCATGAATGCATTGTACAGGTATTAACGTGCATTACGGCATAAATCACAGTTCTATAAAGACTGAGAGAGTAAGACAAGGTTGCTATTTTAGGCAAACAAGGGAGCTTTGTGAGCTGGTTGGGAATGCCTTTCCTACCATGGTAAGGAGAGCTAATTCTGTCAAGGCTCAGTAGAGTTGGACATGACTAAATTCACAAGAAAGCAGCAAAGGTCATGTTAGGCATTGTGTACCTTTGGGGAGCTTAAAGGAATCATATTGGACCAATTCTGTCAAAAGAACATAAAACTAACCTAAAAGAAATTTTTTGAAAAGAAGTTTATGAAGCTTGGGAAAGGGAGTGGAAGAGGGCTATATGTCAAATAATTCCTCTCCTTGACTCAAAATTGGGCTTTTGCCATTCACAAGCTAGGAACCTAGAGATATTGAAAAATAAAGGCAAAAGCCATTAGTACCATCAGAGTGGTTTTCACCAAATTTATAACAATGAAACTTTCCAGCTTTCCTCTTGAGGATCAAGGGATTATTGAGGTCTATGTTCTATGGGAGCAGAGGGCAAAGATCTCTGCAAAGGATTTTGGAGATCAGCATTATTTGTTAGGGGAAAGAAACCACATAACCTTTGATGACTACATCCAGAATGTCCTGCACCAAAGAAAACTTAAAGAAGCAAATAGCCATGATTCTTATCCAGGAAGTACAGATAATTTTAGCAGCTGACCATGGTTCAGAGATTTTCTACCTTATCTTTTAATAAATAAGATACAAAAGGAAGATGTTCTTAACCAGCATGTTGATACTTTCAATGAGATAAACTAGGTGCTATGTTCCTGCAAGCAATAATGAATGATAACCTCTGTTGAAAATGTTATTGAAGAGAAAACCTCCTTGATACTGGAATACCAGGCATAAATAAAGGGCTAATTGCTCTCTCTCTCTCCTCCCATTAAGTTCAGCAAAAAGTTTTTGTTTAGTTTCTTTTCTCAATAGGAGGAGATTCTGATTTTACATTTGATAACAAGGCAATAATTCTGATATTGAAGAGACAGGATAGAAATTTACACATGTCTTGTTACTCAGAATATGATTACATACTTTGACAAGAGATGAAAAATAACAGTTTGGATAATTAACCACATTGATTTTTGCATAACAGCTAGAAAAATCACCCCTTCATTTTGAGAATAAGAGTTTGTTCATTTCAAAATCTACACTGACTTATTAAGAGCTCTTGACCAGCTCTTTGTTTATTAAACAGAGGTTTCATAAGTACTAGCATCCTTTTAATGATGCTTGTTAAGAATTTTGTGGACAAAAAGTCATCCAAGATGTCACTATTGGGCTTGTGGTATTACTTACCTCTAGATAAGGTACAATTCTCTGTCCCTTTCTGCTCCTGATTTGTCTTTGTATCACTGAGCAGCTTGTCTTGCTTTATCTTAGTTAAGTTTTTGGTACATGGACATGTTCACAGTTCTTCATATTTCCAAGTTGCTACTCACTCCTGGAAGACCTTCTGTCGGTTTTTGTAGGCTCTCTCTCACTCTGTGATGTATCTGATATTAATGGGTAGAAACTACTACAGGATTTGACCAGCAAGTATTATGCTTTCTTCTCTCATTCTCTCTCTCTCTCTCCCCTTTCCCTCCAGAAATATAGATCAACATAACGTTCCAATGACACTAAAGGTAATAATTCTTAACTTTCTAAATTTCTCTATTGTAGAGTACCTAATTGATCAGAATAATGAAGCCACATCAGTTCATCTTCACATCCTCACATGTGAACCTTAAATGACTTTTTTTTTTTTTTTTTTTTTTGAGACAGGATCTCACTAATTTGCTGAGTCTGGCTTTGAACTTGCCATCTTCCTGTCTCAGCCTCCCCAGTGCTGGGATTATAAGCATGAGACACCACAAAGAGCTTGATTTAAAATTTTATCCAAAGATTTTTGGCAGGAACTTCCTTAGTGAAGGTCACTGTCCTCTGGAAACAATAATTCTTATGATAAAAATCTAAAAAAATTACTTGGATGAATTAATAATTTGATAATTTGAAAGGGGTAAAAAATAATATTCTGATGGAATCTGTTGAAAGATAGTGCCAATAACATTTACTGGTGATCACAGTCAATTTTCTGGATGTGCTGTTTTAGCTGTGTTTTAACTAGGTTCTTGCACTTGCTATCTGAGTTTCATTAGACATATTATTTTTATTAAGGCACATTATTCTTATTAATTTTCATCTTCTTGTCTATAAAATGGGATTAATAGTAACATCTACCTCAAAAATTGGTTGTCATTAGGAATAAATGATATTATCCACAAAACAGTCACAGAAAAAGTCAGAAGCTCATCAGCTACTCGATGTATAGCAGAAGTCACCATTGGTCTCTGAAAAATGAAGACTGATGAATGTTGTATCTTTTTAAAAAGCTGCTCAGGTAATATCCACAAGCCATTTCTTCCATCAGCTCCTCTCAACTTTAAATCACCTGGGGAGCTTTATACAAATAATCGCTTATGTCTCATCCTGAGAAATTCTGACTTACCTGAGTTGTATTCCAGGTGATTCAAATATTAGAGGAGTTTCAGAATCTTAAAATCTTGTAATAAAAGTTTTAATCTCCTGGTCCTATAATTTCCCTTAGTTATTTTAAAACATATAGACATACTAAAAGAACCAAATCAATATCAAAGGTAATATCTGTGTATGTCTGATTAAAATTGAATGCAAATTCAATCTCCATTTGCTCCTGCTTGAAATCTCTCTGAATGTGTCAGAGAAGCCTTGTGTTGGCAAATGTGTGTTTCTTTGCTTTCTTATTTTCTAAAATATGTAAAGCTGCGTGTTTTGTGGGAAAGATAGAGTAGACAACACCACCTACTTCCTGTTGCCTTTTCGGTTGTTATAAGTCTGTCTTTTATATTTAAGGCAGGTTATGCAAAAAGCATTTCAAAAGTAAAGGAGGAAACAAAGGACATGAGCAAGACTGACAATCATCTAGATCTAACACATACAGAACAGTCTGCCCAATAAAAGCAGAATATGCTCTCAAGTGTTCCTGGAATATTCTCCAGGATGAAATTATATATATATAATACTTGCTCACAAAGCAAGTATCAACAAAATTTAAAAAGTTTGAAATCATATGAAGTTATCTTCTCCTACCATAAGAAATGAAGCTAGTAATGAATGATGAAACCAGAAAATTCTCAAAAATGTGGAAATTAAACAACCCATTTTCAAAAACCAATGGTTTAAAGAAGAAATCATAAGGAAAATTAGAAAATATTTAAAGACAAAACAAAATCACAACATAACATATTTAAGAGATATAGCAAATGTAATAGAGGAATATTTATAGTGGCAAATGTGTGCATTAAAAAACAAGATCTCCCAATAAATAATCTATAGAGTTAGAGCTGACAGAATAGAAAAAGAAGAGCAAACTAAATCCAGATCTAGCAGAAGGAAAGAAATAGTAACAATTGCAGTGGAGATAAGTAAAATATATAATAAATTAAAAAAAAAAGATTCTATTAAAACTAAACCAAAGTGAAAGTGGGTTCTCTAAAAACTTGAAAATTCAAAAATCTTTTTAGCTGAACTGATGAGCAAGAGAGAAAGAGAGAAGACTCAAATTATAAAAACGAGAAATGAAAATTGGTATATTACTATTATCTTTATAGAAATAGGAAAAAGAAAAAGAAAATATTATAAACAATTTTATGCCAAAAATTAGACAACCTTGATAAATGGGCAAATTCCTAGAAACCCAAAATACCAAAACTGATCAAAGAAGAAATAGAAGAATTTCATAAGACTATAACAAGTAGAGAGATTTAGTTAGTAATTAAAGAACTCCAACAAAGAAAAGTCTAGTATCAGAAGGTTTCAATTGTGAATTCTACTAAATATATTTAAAGAACTAAAGCCAATTTTTTCCAATGCTTCTAAAAAAAATAGAGCAGGAGAAAAAACTTCTCAGTTCATTTCTAACTCATTTTATCAGGTCAGCATTACCTTGACACCAAAGCTAAGGCCATTAAAAGAAAAAAAAATCTTAAGCCCAATAACATTTAAGAATATACATATAAAATTGCTCAATAAATTATTGAGAAACTAAATCAATAGAAGTTTTACAAGATTATATAACATAACAAAATGGGATTTTTCCAGAAATGCAAGAGTGTTTCAACATATAAAATCAATATATGTAATAGACCATATTAGTAGAATAAGGAAATATACACATAAACGTCTCAATTGATGTAAAAAAAAGTGTTTAACAAAGGTTCAGTAAAAAAATAAATAAAAATCAACACTCAACAAACTAAGAATATGGGAACTTCCTAAAATTGATAAAGGAAATCTATAAAAACCATAACTAACATTATATTGAGTCACTGGAAGACTTTTTCTAAGATCGTGAACAAGACAAAGATGTACTCTCTCGTGACTTCTGTTCATTATTTTTCTGGAATTTCCTGGAGTTTTCTAACCAGAGTAATTAGACAATGAAAAGCAAGGTCCAAACTAGAAACACAGTGAAACACTCTTTTAACATGCTAACCTTATATGTAGATAATCATGAATACTTCACAAAAGAACTATAGTAGCTACTAAACAAATTCAAGAAGTTTGCAGGAAGCAAAATAATGTAAAATAACCAGTGGCATCTCTATACATCAGCATGAAAAATCTAGAAGAAAATGAATGATAAGTTTATTTATAAGAAAATTTAAAAAATTAGAAGCAAATGTAACCAAGAAGGTATAATCATTGTACACTGAAAACTATGAAATATCACTGAAAATAAATTGAGGAAAACCTAAATAAATGAAAAGCCATATTGTATTTAGACATTGGAAGTTGAAACAATAATATGCCCTAGAGCAATTTATAAAGTCGATGCAATCTCAATGATTTCTTCTTCCAGAAATGAAAAAGCTGATCAGAAGATTTATATGGAATTGCAAGGCATCCAGAATAGAAAAGCAAATAATCCTAAAAAATACTGAATGTAAAGGATTCACAAATCAAGGGTATAGTGTGTAAAATACACAGACATTTATAAGGTCAAAAATAAAAAAAAAAATGGCTGTGTGCCTCTCAACAGCAATTCAGGAAGCTAGCAAAGAAATAATCAATGCTTTTAAACCAAAGATAAGGGATTTCCAGCCTAGAATTTCAAATATAATCAAAATATCAGCCAGATAAGAGCAGAAAAAAGGATATTTTTCAGACATGCAAAGACAGAAAATTTACATTTTTTATGCCCTATTCAAGAAGCAAATAGAAAACAAATAAAGAAGAGGGAAGATCAGAGGTTCTAGAGAACAAGCAAATCAACAAAAGATAAAGGATAAGGAATTCCCAGAATAAAGGTAAAGGAGTTCTAAAGACAAGAGTTGGATACCAAGACAAACTGAAGTGGAAAGAAGACTCTGGGTAAATCTTGTCAATCAGATGAACCTGGTAGATTCTGTGGTTGAATTTACTGAGTCAGATGAACAAACTTAGGAAGGGTGAGGAGGTAATTACAGGTACCCAGCACACTAGGCAGAAAAAAAAATCATGAATTCCAGATAAAGTGAACATTGTAAAGGAAAAGAAGCAGATATTAGAAAATATTACGTGGCCTAGTGGTGAATATCCATATGTAGTAACAATAACGTAAACATACAATGCTGATTCAGCTGCAATTACACACTTAGAAGTGTTGAAATAATAAAGATTTGGAAATCGGGAAACCTGGACTGGGGGAAAAACGAGGGCTAAAATCTTATTTTATTTAAAGGGAGATCTATAAATAACACCTACAATTTAAAAAGAAAAAAATATACCCATACAAACATGTTTTTTAGAGACCTTGAAATAAATTTCAACATAATTAATGGAAAGGGTTGCAGATTGTTTTACTGGGAAGCAGTAAAGCAAAGTTAGGAAGGAGTTTGGGGATAGCTCTTTATCTTATAAGTCATAAAATTGTTAGACTCTTTAAATTTTGCAATGCATTGATTCAATAAACAGAAAATTAAAGATCATATGATAAAGCAAAGAGGGATAGAGTACCTTTTTAGGGCAAAAGCTAGAATTGGGGCAAAAGAGTTACATGATAACAAAACAGATCCCTGACATTTACTCTAATATGGAATGATGATGTACTTTGGAGGAAAAGCCAAGTATCAAGGAATATGAACTATTCAATTCTCAGAGAAATTGATTGTGAATTTCAATGGCATATTCTTTTGAAATCACAGTTATTTTATTTAGAAGTAAAATAAAAATAAGTATGAGGAATTTCTCTAATAATATCTCATGAGATCTCTGCAATTTTTTTTTTTTTTTTGGTCTCCAAAATGTAGTCATTGGAAGTTATTTCATGCGTGGGTCAAATTGACGGGACAATGTCTGCCTAGCTTTGAGAAAGGAAAGTTGGATTCTACTTTTGCTTCATGCTTTTTATACTTAGGCAAATAGTTAAAAGTCATGAGATTTTGAGAGAGAGGGGTAATTGAGCTAAAATATAGATAATTGCATTTTTTGTGATTGTCAGTTTAGATCAATTAAAATATTAAAGATATTCCTATATTTGTACATAGGCATCATATAAAATTCTGAGGAAAGGCACTACTTTCACTCCTCTTGTCACTGGACAGGGATCTGAGGGGGCTTCTCCAATGGGAAAAGAACTTCAATTTAGCCTGCGACTTACACTGCAGAAAAAAAATTTCAGGGCATGCGCAAAGCAAGTCAAGTGCACAGATTTCTTAAAGAAGAACAAAGATCTACACAAACCCAAAGGCAGGAGGCCGATGTCCCTTGCTTCTCAGAGAAGAAGACTAATGAAACACCCAGAGTTGAGCTCTGTGACTACACATGTGATTTTTCTGGGAAGAAAAGTGCAGATTCCTAGGCAAGCTTTTGTGAAAATTAAAGCCCATGTCAATAATTTGATATTTGGGGTTCAGATTTGGGGGTTCTTGGTTAAGCAGTGACCTATAAATCAGCGTTCTGGCATACTGTGTAGGTCTTTGAATGTGGTGACATTTAGATTTGTTATGTTTTTGTTCTAACTGGTGTTAACACTTTACGTTTGGTTCATTTAACAAAAGACATCAGCATGGGTGGTCATGCTTACAGATCTGGGTCTCCATCTAGTAATGGTCTCTTTCTCTCTCTCCTTGACAGCCCACCTATCTCACTATTGCCCGGAAAGAGGCCATCACTGTCTCTAAGGAGACATATTTCAAAAGACCTTCTAACAAGTGTCATTATTGTGATCTTTGCCAGGCTTCATCACTTTCTTCCAATAACCAGAACTAGAAAGACCCCTGATTCTTAGGTTTCTTATTTTTAATAAAATAAGTTGAGTTGGATGAGGTGGCAGATGACTATAATCCCAGTAACTCCGGAAGCCGAGGCAGGAGAACTGCAAGTTGAAGGGCAGCCTCTGCAACATAGCAAGATTCTGTCTCAAAATAAAAAAGGGCTGTAACTTAGTGGAAAAGTGTCCCAGGTGCAATACACAAGACAAAAAACAAAGCAAAACATATTATTAATATTGTCATATATTCATCTATATTTTGCCTCTAGTAAATTGAACTTTAAGTCCAACAAGCAGACTCATTTAAGAAATAGATTACCAGATCAGCTTCTCTGGCTGGCTGAATGGGGCTATCTTAAGGGCTTTAAGTCTCCCTCTCATGATGTCAACAATTGTTCATTTGCTTTTGACAGATCTAATGCTGATTATGTTCTTTTTGAATAAATATCTTTTTTTTTTTACATTTGAATCAAATGGTATAATTTATCTTATCTGTGATGTTAATTATCTCATAGCACTACATCAACTATGAATACCACTTAATATATGCAAATGTAAGTTTTCACTTATTTGATTGCAATGATAGCACTGTTCATGCACGATTAGTTCAATTGATAGCTTGGATCATAACACAGTCATTATTAGACATAAGGGGGACTATATCAATAACTGTTTTTACATATTCTGAATTACTTTTTGGTCAATCTCTCTACATAGTAAAAATTTTGCATAATTATAATTCATTCATTCAGAAAAATGACCACAAGCATTGTTTGTTACATGTTTGTAATAAATAAGCCATTAGTACAGCGATATAAGATTAATACAGCATAGAACTAGCTTCAGTCGTTCACAGGTTAGCAAGGGAAACAAATATTGTTTTAGTAAGCTTTCATGTTGCTGTGACCAAAAGACCTGTAAAGAACAACTTTCAGAATGTTCAGTCCATGGTGGGCTGAGAGATAGATGATCAAGGTGGAATGCTGTGCCAGAGGAAATCAGTTCTGGACATGGTAACCAGGAAGCAGAGAGCAAACTCTGCTCATCACAGACAAAATATAAAGCCTAAAGGCATCCTCCACTGATGTATATCTTCCAAGCCACACCCTACCTGCCAGTTACCATCCTATTAATCCATTTAAGTAGATTAATTCACCATTAGGTGGCGGTTCTCATAATCTGATCATTTCACCTCTGAACATACTCGCATTGTCTCACAGGTGAGCTTTTTGTGAAATACCACATATCCAAACCATAACAAATCCAAAACAAATCATTACAATGGGCTTAGTAAATTTGCTAATGTCAGAAAGCATAAATTTCTAGAAAGGAAGATGGAGGGATTATCCAACCCCACCAGGAAGAAGAATGGGATAGGCTTCACCCAGTCTCATTTAAGTTGAATCTTAAAACCTGGAAAATTGAAAATCCAAGAAATCAAGATATACAGACCACATCAGAACAAGAGGAACAAAAGATTCTCAAAGACAGAGAAATGTTAAAGAAACTGACCTATTCAGGAACCTGCTATTAATCTAGAAGAACATAGGTGCAGGGTTCATGCTGTGGTGAAAAAATAATGCTCAAAAGATCATCTAGGAGCAGAGCTGAAGATTTATCTTTTGAACAATAAGGTATTATTGAAGATCTTAAATAGATAATTTTTATGTCAGATTTTATAAGTGGAATTCTCTTTCATTTTTACTTAATATGATAATTGCTAATAATTTTTATCATTACATAATATATTTAATTTCAAATGCATCGGCTATATGATATTCCATTTGGTGAGCAATTAACATATCTATTTACCTAATTCATATTAATTTTTCATTTGTTTGTATTTTAGATAGCAAAATAATTTTAAATATTACACTTAAAAATTTCCTCTTTCCAGAAGTGAATGTTTTGTTCAAAATGTAGGAACATTTTTATGACTCTATATGTGCTGCTTCTCAATTTGCAATTTTGGCCAGCTAGAACCCAACATGACCAGTTATGGACTCAATGTTTTGAGGAATGTGCATTACTAATTTAAGTGGTAGATAATTTGTCTAAGAGAATTTGTGGGGGGGGGGGATTTATTGTCTTCATGACATCTTTTTTGTCATGAGAATAAAAAAAATCTTATATAGAATCAGAAGGAAAAAGGCAATTTAATAGACAGGGTTACTATATTCAACAAAACCAAAAACTAGATACAGTTCAATTTGAATTTCAGAGAAGCAACAAGAATTTTCTTGTTTGTTTGAGTATGTTTCCTGCAATATAATACACATAAGTGAAATCACTGTTGTCAATGGATATAGGCAACTTTAATCGTGATGGTGAAAAATTGCCTTTTTCAAAGAGATAATACAAATTTGTACTCCATGCATTAAGACATGCTTAAAGTTTTTACTATTTTTGTTTTTACTTTTTAAAGTTATTTGTTGCTGAATTTTAAAGATAGCTGAGCATCCTGTATTTTATGGGAACTCCACATATGACAACTTCTCAAATCTGTTTTAATTGCATATTCTTCCCTTTCTCTTCACACACACACACACACACACACACACACACACACACACACTCACACACACACACACAACACACACACACTCACACTCACATCAGTAACCATCCATATCCATCAGTGAACAAAATCTGAGCTCTAATGAGCACCACTGCTCTAACATTGCCTCAAGATGATTTAACACATAGCTCTTTGCTTTTAACAACCTTCATTATCTGTTCCCACTTGCAGAGGAATAGCTCCTTTACTAGAAATGTTGCTTCATGCCAACTCGAAAAGAAGTGCCTAATATATATTTCACATGGGGGAAATCTGTGTTCTCCACCTTCCTACCTGCATATGTTTGACAATAATTAACAGAAGCACCTAGGAAAAAAAATGCTCATAGTATAGGGTGAGCTTGAGAAGTGGCTTCACAGTCATTTTTAAACTTTGGTTCTATTTCCTCTTTTGATAACCCTCTGCTTCTAATTCCCAGGGTTCAATGTATCTCTCATGTCCAGAGTGTGTGTGATGGTCAGGATCTCAGGGCCATTTAAAGTGCTGTGACAAAAAATAAATAAAAAATAAATAAAATAAGTACTGCAGTATTAGAATTGTGGGTTTTTTTTTCCTACTGCACACTTTATATATGTCTTCATTTAAATCTTGGTGTAGTTGGGACATCTTTACTATTATTGACTAAATTTTTCCTACTTCAGAACTTTCATTATTTTAAAATACATATACCTTTTTTGTGAGTAATACTTTAAAATATTAAATATTTAATAGTACAAAATTGCACAGGCATATACAAGATTTTCTTTCTTCCCTGACTTGATGACCCAAAAGTTCAGAGTCCCAAAGTCCACCTATTTAAGTAATTTTATGTATTTTAAATATATACATGTGTTAATTGCTTCTTCCACAAAAATTTTAGCATATTTAATAATCTTCTTACCTTTATTTTTCCACTTCAATACATCTAATTTATTCTTTCTAAAATTTGCATGATATTCCATTTATTGAATAGATGCAAAATTATTTCAATAATTGCTATTAATATGGGTTTAGGTTATCTGCAATATTTTGCTATTACAAGTAGTGCATGAATAAACATTCGTAACTAAAGTAATTGCATACATTAGTAATTTTTTCGGTAGCAAAAACACATAGAAGTGTCATTTCTGGGTTGTCAAAGAATATAGCCACTTTTGGCTCTCATACATATTGAAAAATTGCCTTTCAGAGTACAAGTAAGTACACCAATGAGCAATGCATTAAATGCATTAGATTCCCTGTATTTCCTTTTTTTTCCAACTCACTTTACTATCAAATATAATCCTAATCAATCTCTTAGGCACACTTATTTAACAGATATTTTAAAAAATTTTATTTAGATACAGTATGAGGCATCTTAGTTTGAATATATATTTATTTAAAGACTATTCCTACCACAAATGTATTCATATCGTTTGTCCATTTTTCAATTGGTGAGATACACTTATTTAATAATTTTAGATATTCATATGAAATTATCACTTTGCCTAATAATCATTTTGTAATACTAATATTATTTAATAATAATATTTTCAAATAAATAAATGATTGAACTAGTTGTGTAGTTTCTGCTAAATTTATTAACCTTGGTTATTTGATTATAATTTAGTTGGGGGGGGGCAGTGAGGATGAGGATGGGTATCCATCCCAGGGCCTTACCCATGCTAGGCCAGTGCTCCACCTCTGACCTTAAACACCAGCCCTCTTGGGTTTCTTTTCATGAGTTTGCAATGCAGGAAAAACAATTTATGTAATTTAGCTTGCAGTACTTAAATTTATGACTTCTGGAGTTTGTGTTGTATTATACCTAGAAAAACCTTCCTGATTTTTTTTTCATTAAAAAAAATTTATCCTTTTTCTATAGTACTTTTAGTTTCCCTTTTACATTTAAATTTCAATGTATTTGAAGTTTTGCAAGTGTTGTAAGGGAGAGACTCAAATTTAGTTTTCTGTACTTGGCTACCTCAATTAGCATTTGACACATCATCTTTTCTCCCTATTCTGTGGCATTATAATGTGCTGCTTTAACCCACTTGATTAATATTTTCTTTTCCTTTTTTCCCCATCAATATTGTTTGTTTCATGAAAATAATTTATAAAATTGACCTTTCCTTTCTATCCCTGGACCCATTAATCGTGATCTATCCTTTACAAATTTGGCAGAATACCCACAAAAATCCTCTAGGTCTCCATTTGTTAGGAGGCAGTTTCTCATAGCTTTCTGTTTCTTCTATGGAAATTCATTGGCTAAAGTTATTTTTCTTTTCTTTTTTAGATCTTTATTGTGCTCATGTATACTTCCTTAGAAGAATCATTTATTTTATCCAAGCTTTCAAGTGTATTTTCAAAAAGCTTAGTGAAATAGCTGTTTACTGTTGTTCAGCTTTCTTATATATAAGAGATTATTTGTCTACTCTGAGTTCTTATTTTGTACATTAGTGATTTCCCGTTATTTCCTGCATGAAACTAGCTATTTTCATGAAAGATTTGTTTTTGTCATTATGTTTCCCCCAAATCAAGCTGAGATTTATTTATGAATTGAGATATTTCTTTTATCTTTTTAATTACTCTTGTTTCTTCTTTAGTATTCATTACCATTTCTGTTTTAAATATATTTGTTTCTTTTCCAACTTTGTTAACTTAGTTTCCCTTTTTCATTACTGTTAATATATTTATCTAGCAAGTTTTCATTTGAATGTTCTTTTAGTTTTATATTATTTTGTATGACATGGAGTGACTTCATGTCCTTCTTAGTTTGTAACATTTGTTTTGGGGCATTTGGCTTTTCATTTCATCTTTGGCTTAGCTAAAATGTTGTTATTAATTTCCAATTTTGCTGGATTATGCTCATATATTTTACCTGTATTATTTCTTTTCTTTCTTTATAATCATTTTATAAGTGATGAATTAGTGAAATGTGGGGGATTTTAGGGAGTAAAACTATTTTACATGAACTGTAATAGGGAATTTATGTCATTTTTATGTTGGCTTATTATATGGCTTGATTTATTATCAGTTTTTGTGAATATGTTGCATTTACAATATGTATTTTCAAATAAAATGTAGTTTTTATATTATATTTTTTAATGTACCTTGATTGCATAATTTGTAATTTATGTTAATTTTTCTGTATATGTGCTTGTTTTATATACACCTGATCTATCATGAACTACAATGAATTGATGTATCTTAGGAATAATATAATTATACTACTTCTTCTATAGTTTTCATGTTAAATTTTTTTATGCTGCTTTTGTGTGCAAAGATTGAGATCTTCACTGTATTATATGGCATACCATTAGATAATTCATATTTGTTGTGTTTGATTCTTTACTACTGATTCCAGACTTGCTGGATATTAAACACATGATCCTACTTTCCTTTTGTTTTCATATGCTTGAGATGTCCTTGGCAATTTTTTTTTTTTTAATTTTCAACTTGTCTTGGGCTTCTTGTCAGAGTACTTAAAAATAACTAATAACTTATATTTACTTAATAAATTAATAGTGTGTCTTATTTCATTTTCTATTACCATTATGGAATACCTGAAACTGGATTATTTATAAAGAAAAGAGGTTAATTTGGCTCATGGTTTTGGAAACTGGGGATTTTAACCTTAAGAGGCAGTGTCTGGTGAGGGCCTTGAGCTGCTTTAATTCATAGTGGACAGCAAAAGGGCAAGAGTCGACCCTGCAGAAACAAGAAAAGGTAGCCAAATCTTGTAATGGCCAAACCATTATCATGAGAAAGACATTAGGTGGTGGCTCTGAGCCTGGCTCAAACACACCCAACTGACCCCCAGTCTCAAACACTGCTACAGAGGCAATTAAATTTCAACATGTTTTAGAAAAGATAAAATATATTCAAACTACAGTAGAGTGTTTTTCTTTAAATCACTGTATTTAGTCTGCTTTTGTTTACTGCTAAAATGTATCTATTTGGAATTTTTCCTGTCAACATACTTTGTTGTTCTTTTTAAAATTAATTTTCAGACATTGATTTTATGGTCTACATAATCTTTGTTCTCTCTGTGTGTTTCATCACATATAGAATTTAAAATAAAATTTTTACTACTTTTCAGTATAGAAACATAAATCATTTTTAAAAAGCCTTTAAATTTAGAGGAAAACCACATTTGCAAAAGAAATTTAATTTTAAGAAGTTGAATTGAAATACTATATTTTCCTAGTTATCTTGTTTATTTTCCTATAACGTTTAATACAGCCACTATTCACTCTAACTGAAAAAAAAATCTATTTGGTCCTAAATTAGACTTCAGTAGCTGAGAGTTAACCACCCACACCTTATCATGGAATTCCAGAGATTCTTATGATCCAACAGCTTTCTTTCTTTTTTTTTTTTTTTTTTCTCTTTGCTAAAAATTGCATGTCTAGGTGCTTAATCAAAGCATTTTGGTTTTTCTTCTCCTCCTTTTGCCAATTGTCTCAGAATGACTCTGTCACCCATTTAAAACACTTTTCTTATTTAACTACTTTCAAGTTTCTTTGGAGACTGACTTCTTTATTCTGCATTAGCTAAAAGAGAGAAATGTTTGCTTTCACTAAAACTTCATATTAATTTCAGCAGACTAAAGTTAGAAATGAGATTTTAGAGATTTTAATATATTTTATAAATATTTATAGACCCAAAGAAACATCTGATTTTAAATAAGAACATGGTAGATTAGTGCCATTGGGCTGAATTGAGATGTTTCTTGCTTGAATTATCCATATCAATAATTCAATTCTTTAGATTTCACCTTCAGTTAACAGAGTAGGCACAGTCATATTATTTACTGATAAAAATTATAATAGGCATGTAGAAATAATAATGTCTTTTGCCTAAATCTCAGTGTACATTTTGTTTCTGCCAACTCTTTGAAAGGTTAGATATTGCTCTCAGGATTTCTCCTTCTGGGAATAGAAAGACAACTTTCATAAAAATTCTCTTTGAAGGCTGGCTGTCTGGTTTTTCTCCATGCTGATGGATATTTGATCACAAAATCAACCTTTGAAAACATCATCACAATCTTCCTGGCTTTCCAATACATGTTGCAAATTTTGAGTTTTGTAAAAATAATTTTTTTAATGTGGTATAAATTCAGACAAATATAATAATTATTGTTAAAATTTGTTAACATAATTAATGATGAAAGAAGTTCAAACCTGTATGGGAAATTTTGAAGAACATATTTTACAGTTATTTTCAGATTTCAGATCTACATTTTCCTTTAAGTTGTGAGACTATTTCACAACTATTTCAAAGTTGTGAGACTATTTTAAGGATGATTGCCTTATGCAAACTTTTATAAAAACATGAATAAATGAGAAATAATGCAAAATGATAGCAAAACTGGCCCAAACCATAAACAGTATATAAAAAACAGATGTGGATCAAACTACTGCAAGCAGCATATTATTTTATTTAACTGTAATTTAAATTATGACTCAGTTCATAATTATTATTACAAAATTATACAGTCATACAGAATAAAATAGCAAATGGAGAGAATTAGTTTCTTAATATATACAAAATATGTTCAAATTATTAGAATCAGTAAAAAAAAGGTTGAATAATCTGATGGAAATATGAACAATAAGATCCAGCAATTCATACATTAGCATTTAAAATAATCTCTTAAGTGTGTTTCATCATTATTTTAGAAAATTGTGAGTATTTTTGTATGTGAATGCATATAAAAAATGTGTTCAAATTATTTTTAAAAGCAAAACGAGAAGCTAAAAGAATCAGAATAATGTTAATTTCTGATATGAAGTACTGGAACAAATTAGTGGTGAGGCATAAATAAATAATCAAAAAAGGTGGTAGTATCTACTTATTAAGTTTATTGTTAGGTTCATTAATATTTATTTCATTATTTTGGTTTATAGCTTATATATTTTTCATGCACATTTTTATATACCTTTATATTTTAGGAAGCAAATCCGTACTGAAAAGAAAAAAGATAATTCTACGAATATTAAATTCTATACTTATGAAAAAATACAAATATGTAATTCTATGCAATGCTAATTTAATACTTCAATTTACGAAGGCAATTAGTAATCAGAATGGAACAATACAAATCTAACAGACTTGTTCAAACTTGCTTAACTATGTTCTATTTACCTAAAAGGATTAGTAGTGGTCAGATAACGACAGTTGATAAGAACAATTTTAAGAAGTTCTATATTTTAAGAAATTCTATAGGATATTATATGATTGGCACACTAAATGATATTCATGAGATTCTTCAAGTAGGAAAGAATTTAGCATAATTGAGCACTAGTTAGGATAATGTGTCATTTGAAACATCTTGTTTGTATCCCTCCTAATTAACACTGACATTCATTTTACTTAGTATCTTTTGCTCCAGAATAACAGAAAAACGTACATATAAGAATAAAATCCAACATTTTTAAGGAATTATAGAAGTGAACTTCTTCAACTCACTACCAATACCTGAGTGTCTCCATCCCCCAAACTACACACCTTTAGTGATGGTCAGCGGATCACCTCCCTGGCAATGGCATTCCATTGCATATACATGAGAACTGAATCTAGGCCAAATTCTTTGACTGAACCACAGTCTATGAAGATCAAATTTTTTTTTGGGCAACTTTTGAAAGATATATGTTTTACTTTTCTTAGACTGTGGGTAAAAATAAAATTGATACCATACATATATTTTTATGAACTATTGATTTAAAAAAATATAGCTCAGAATTGTACTTTATTTATGATCCAGATATATAAACAGCTGCTTCTCTGGCCTTCTTGCTCTGTTACAAGGCTGCTCCACTGTTGTCAGTATAACTCTGAAGGTTTTTATTTCCTGCATGGTCAACTACCAATCTCAATGTCAGGACGTTTTCTCTCCTCATTGTGTACAACTACAACTGATGACTTTTAACATCTCTGCAAGTTCGAAACAGAGGATTACATTAAAAAAAAAGAAAGAAAAAAAAAAAAAGCTTTGTAAAATATTAGTTGAGAGTTTTGAGATCACTTGACCCAAAATCTACCATCTTAACTACTGGACTAATTGTCTCCTGGGGCATAGTAAGGAGAAAAGGCAACGTTTGAAGTTATGTTTTTATCTCAGATATTTTGTGGATGTTGTTCAAATTCAGCTGTAAAAAAGACACGTTCCTTGAATTTCTCAAATTCATTTTCTTAAAAATATTTCCAGGTCATTTCATCTGTGGGGAAGTATACTGGCCTTTCTAAAAGAAGCAGCAAATTCCTTCACTAAAGACCTAAAAATTGAAGGGGTGGAAGTAAACTTTGAAGATCTGATGGAGAGAAAATCTAGGTTGTGAAATTCATTTTAGGATTGGTGATATTTTTCTGTAATTTGTAGAAAAGTTTATTAAAAAAGTAAATTTTATTCTCCAATGACAGTTCTGATATCTAATTCTTTTGACTCAATTCTATAAATTACTGCAGAAAAGGGATTTAGAAGCATGGGCATGGTTAGTGTTATAGATGAAAATGCTCTTGAGCATCCTCTAAGCTACAATCTTTACCTAGAAAAAAAAATTGGGACCCAGAGAGATGTGTTTGCTGAAGCCATAAAGTATAAAATCTGGGCTTTTGGATTTTCATTTTTGCATTGATAACTCACTTTTATTGCTTTTCATTTATGGTGCCAACAAGATTAGAGAACTTTCTAATCTTAACAATGTATAGATTACTGGCAATTACAAGGACATAGGATTATTATTGTGCAGGATATATATCTATTTGTAAAGATTATGAAGGATCCTTCCTACAATGTGTAATGTGTTTTGTCAAGGTACATAAACATTCCCACCCATACTGCTTCTCAACTGAGCTGCCTAGGAATGGTAATGTGACTTGTGAAGGAAGCAAATCAGTCTTTTTAGAACCGTATCTAGTTTCATAAGTTGGAAAATTGTTTTGAAGTTTACAATTCCCTTTTGAATAGTGATGATGTCTAGGTTAGTGAAGATTAAATTGCAGCATTAAAAAATGTAAGTGGTTTCAAGTCCTTGGAGGCTGAGCTCTGGACCTCCAGTTGCAGATGGCTATAGTTTTTTTGTTTTTTTATTATACTCTCAAGATCTTATTGGAAATGTAATGATTTGGAGAATATTAAACTATCTTTGTTGTTTTAAAATAAAACCATCTAAGTCACTTTCTTCTCCATTTCATTCCCAACCTTCTTTCATCCTGTAAGAATAATATGGAACTAGGTGGGAATAGACAAATATGACACATTTACCCAAGATATGGTATAATATTGTTTAAGTGCTCAGCCTTTGCTAGCTCTTTGAGATAAACCCAATGAAAAGTATACAGTAAGCATGTGTAAAAGGATATATTGTTCAGCTTTTGCAGAGAGTTTCAATATTGAGTGAGACATTATCTGTGTCTTATCCTATCTCAGAAAACATATTTTATCCCATCAATCTCTGTGTTCTAAAGAATGCTACAATAACAAAAGCACCCTTTAGCTCATAAGTCTCTGCTCAGTGTAGGATCAGATAGGGAAAGAATTTAGATGTGGTTTCTTTAAGTTCTTTTTTCCCCACATAGATTGTTTGAAATGACCTGGAAATTACAGAGGGATGGTTTTGTACTTTATTTTCCTGTAGACATTTCAACAGATCTAACATGTAACTTTGTCTTATCTGGTCATAGTGAGAATGAAATGGAAGGTGTCTTTTTTTTTTTTTTTTTTTTAGCTAAACTTCTAATAGTATTTGTTGCCATTAATAATACCTAATCTAATAGGGGATCCCATGGAAGGATGAAGTCTCTAACATTTTAATCCCCACGTTGTTATAACACCAGATGAAAGTGAACTTATGTGCTGATGCTGTACCATTCAGAGGGAAACTGTGAAGCAAAGAGAGTAATCATTGGCCCAGTGGTGACCCATTGTGTACTGGTCCTTTTTTTCTTTTGGGGATACCAGGGATTGAACTCAAAGGCACTCAGCCACTGAGCCACATCCCCAGCCTTATTTTATATTTTATTTAGAGACAGAGTCTCACTAAGTTGCATAGCACCTTGCTTTTGCTGAGACTAGCTTTGAACTTGTGATCCTCCTGGCTCAGCCTGCTGAGCTGCTGGGATTACAGGCATGTGCCACCATGACCTGCTGGGAGTGGCTTTTGTAAAGCAGAACATCTCAGCAAAAGCCACCTTGAACTACTGTGTTCAGTAAAATCAGCTGAAATATGTTAGGATATTTTAGTTTCTCACTTGTATTTAGGAACATATTGAAATAGAAATGAGACTCACCTTTATTACTATACCCCATGATTATTCCCCACGTTGAAATGTGATTTCTACATAGATAAACCAAAAACAATAGCCCAGCTTGAATTTTCCTTCACACTTCTACTGTTATTCACCTAGATGCTATGAAATCACCTCTGCTGTCCCCAAACCCCCCTCTCCACTAACCCAGATATTTTCCTTTAGCTTTCCAGTTCTGTTGTTAGCATTCATTACCTGATGCTAATGACTTTCAAGATTTTTAAAACTACTTTTATATCTTAAATCCAGTCTAGCTTTTGCCTTCCAACCATTGCAACAATATCCCAACCCTTTCCGAATGCTCATATGTAACACCATCTTGCTATCTATGTATTTAATAACATGGTTTTGAAAGGAAATATTTAAAAGCATTCACTGCCAAATAAATTAAGTCAAAGTAATTTTTTAACAAAAAATTGTTGATATGTCCTCAGTTGTCCAAAGCAGACATAAGTGTGTCATGCTCAATTACTGCAAGGTCATCACAACTGTCTGTAGTGCTGTAGTTTTACTTTTGATCTTCCTTCAGTGAATTTTAAGAAAACCTAAATCTCCAAGCAGAGTCCCAGGTGACTAACTGCACCTTACTTAAAAATGGAATCTGGTAGCCATTCACTGACTTGGGGGTGACATGTCCTCTGTGTTACTGAAAGAACAACAAACTCACAGGCCTTGCTCTGCAGGTTCCTGTATCAGTGGTCAAGATAAACAGCTTATATTGCCACTCAGACCAGACCAGTGATTTCCATCTACCATCAACTAATCAGGACTGAACTTCCCACAAGCCTGCATCCTCTCATTTGCATAGCCCACCAAAGTGGGAATCTGGGCAGGCACTTTCTTTACAAAGATCGGGCCTCTCTTTGTCCCTTTGAAGAGCATTTTCTTTTTGTATAGAATTCGGTGTCCTCTGATTTTAAAACTTATTACAATAAAGCCTTCCTTTTTACATTAAATTGTTTCCTAGTATATTTTTGCTGAAACCTCTAGTCAGAGTACCCTGTAGTCATAATCGACTCCTTATTGAAAAATCTTCCTGTCAAAACTTCTACCCAAACAGCAAGGCAAAGACTATGTCTTTTTCTTGCATGACGTTCTTGAGGTTTCCTAGATGAAAGTAAACACTATTTTCTTCATCTTTTAAGTGGTTTTTCCTGCACTGCACTGCAAATTTATTTGAATTTACTTTGTTATACTTCTTAGGATGGATACTATCTTTTCTATAAGATAGAAATTCCAAGAGGAAAAATAATATGTTTCATTTAATGTTTAGTATTCATTGGGGAAGCTATTTCTATCAACCATCTCTATTTCTCAACTTTATGAAGTTTTAATTCAAGTACAGTACTTTATACAATTAAATCATACATACGTGTATATGTGCATCAACATCAAGACAAGGGACATTTCTATGACCCTCTAGTCTCAATATTTCTTTATTTTTCTTTGTATTCTATTTCTTCCTCGACCCCAATTCTAGGTAGCAATGTGCTTTCAGGCAAAATGATGTCTCCAAATTGTTTTAATAAAAGTCATATAATGTAAAATCTATTTTTACCTATCTTTACCTCAGCATAATTAATACATTTGACATTCATCCATTTACTATGTGTAGCAACAGTTCATTTCTTTTTATTATTTAGTAATATTTCATCTTATGAATGTATATAATTTGTTTCTATTTTCCCATGATCATGTGGGTTGTTTCCAGTTTGGGCTTCCCATGAATGTTATTAGAATATCTACGTACAATACATGCATTTTCATTTCTGTTGGGGGAGTACCTAGGAGATGAAGAGCTGAAGTACTTAATATGGGTGCTTAACATTTTAAGAAAATTCTGAATTGTTTTCCAAGATAGTTGCTATCTTTATATATTTTCCTTCAGCAGTGTATGAAAATTTCAGTTGCACAAAAGTCTCAAGAACACTTGATTTGATCAATTTTCTTATATTTGGCTCATCTAATCAGTGGGTAGTGATATTTCAATCTATGTGTTTATTTATTTATTTATTCAATCAGTGCTTTTAATTTGCATTTACCTGATAAGTAATTTTTTGTACGAGGAAGTCTTAAGAGTTATTAGTGTATTTTGGATACAATCTTTATCTGGATATGTTTACTATGAATTTTTTGGTGGTGTTGTTTCTTAAGCTTTCATTTGCTATAATTATACACAATAGTGTGATTCATTGTGCTATATTCACAACTGCACTGGCATAATTTGTTCTGTTTTATTCCCTGCACCCCCCCTTCCCTTTTTCTTACCCCTCCCCTAATCATCTGTCACTCTTCTATGGGTCTTTTTTTTTTTATTATCTAACATTTTTTTTTGTTTCTACAAGGTTTATTATATGACACAGTGTCTCCTGCCCTTCCTCACCATTCCCCTGTGTTTTCATCCCTTTTAGACAATTCTTTTGTTATTTATCTTCAGTTCTCTAAATTGATGTGAATTTTTAAATAATGGCTTGCCTTATATTCTATTCTTGTGTTTTCCAAGAACAAAATACCTTAGATTGAATGAAGTTTCTGCTTTATGTTTTGTGCATATTATCAAGTTTCTGCTTTATGTTTTGTGCATTTTAAGTTCTATGAAACATAACCCTTCCCCAAGATCTTGATAAGTTTTAAAAAATATTATCTAGAATTTCTAGCGTTATGTATTAAATTTAGGAATGTGATTCATTTAAGTTAATTTGTATTTATGGTTAAGATAATGTTCTTTAATTTTTTCCCCATATGGCTATCCAGTTGATCCAGCACCATCTGTTGTAAATACTTTCATCATCCCACTGAGCTATCCTTATATCTTCGGTAGCAATATATTAGCTACATCTATGTAGATCTATTTGCAGATTCTGTATATATGTCATCAATATGTATGTTTATCTTTTTCCCAATACCAAATGATCAATTCCTATAGCTTTATAATATGCCTTTAAGTCAGGTCAGGTAAGTTCATCACTTATGTTGATTTTTAAATAATTATATGTAACTGCTTTGATCATATTAAGCCCTTTTACATTTCCACACAAATTTTAGAGTCAGATTGAAAATTCTGCAGAAAAAAAAATGTGCTAGAATTTTGACAGGAATTGTGCTAATGACATAATTCCCTTTTAGAATAATTGTCCTTTTAACAATATTAAATATTTGAATCTAGGAATGCTTACATCTTTCTTCACCATATCTTATTATTTTTGACAGTTTGAGGGATAGAATGCAGGGCTTCATGGTTTCATGTAAACACTTTATCACTAAGCTGCACCCCCAGTCCTTCCATTTTTTTTTTTAATACAGATTGTTGCTACCTCCGAGCAATTTATTTTTAGGTTTGGCATAGAAGTCCTTTGATTAAGTTATTTCAAAATATTTTGCATGGTTTTCTACTACTATAAGTTGATGATTTTCTATATTTTATTTCCAAATTTTCTCTTCTATGTATATGAGTATACATAGAATATATATACTATACTCATATATAGCTATTTTTCCAATGTTAACCTTTTATTCTGTGACCTTGCTATAATAAATTATTTCCAGTATTTGTTCTATATATTTCCTGGGATACCTCATGTAATAGCCTATTTTCAGCACATAGAATTAGTTTCCTTTCTTTTCATTAACTTACTGTAATGACTAATTCTGTAGAGTGATGTTAAATGAATGTGGTGAAAGTAGCATTCTTACTTTGTTCTTACCTCTAGGGAAAGAGTATGGTGTTGGGGAAAGTTTTTTCACACATATTTTTTAACACTCTGAGGAAATTATCTATTGCCCTTAGATCTTAATGAATCAGTGATGATTCTTTTCCAAACTCTTTTCTACCACTTTTGAATTAATCATGAATTCTTTCTTCTTTTTTCTTTGTTAGTATGTTGAGTTTCATTGAATTGAAAATTTGATATTAAGTCAACTCTGCATTCTTATGATAAACCCTATTTGATCAAGTTTCTGTGTCTTTTTGTGTATAGTTGGACTTAATTTGTTAAGACGTTGGTGAGAATTATTCATTAAAAATATTAGTCTGGGGGCTGGGGATGTAGCTCAAGTGGTAGCGCGCTCGCCTGGCATGCGTGTGGCCCGGGTTCGATCCTCAGCACCACATATAAACAAAGATGTTGTGTCCGCCCAAAACTGAAAAATAAATATTAAAAACTTCTCTCTCTCTCTCTCTTAAAAAAAATATTAGTCTGAATTTCCCTTCTTATAATGTCTGTGTTAGGTTTAGTGTTAAGTTTGTGTATATCTCATAAAATGAGTAGGGGAATGATTCTTTCTATATTTTCACATACATATTTATAAACATAATATATATGACATATTACATATATGACATATTTTATATATATGTATGTGTGTATATACACATACATATATATAGGTATTTGTGTTATTTATTCCTTAGATATTTGATATAATTTACCAGTGAAAGCTTATCAGCCTATATTCTTTTTGAAAAGAATTTTAATAACAAATTCATGTTTTAAAAAATTCACCTATGACTATTCATTTCTGTTTTTTATTTTGTCTTTTCGGTTTGTTGTACTCTTCAAGAAATTTTCTTTCCTTATAATAAGATGAATTTGATATCAAGTTTTTCAAGATTCAGTTATTACCGTTTATTCTCTGAGGATCTGTCATAGTAATCTCTTTTCCATTTCTGATATGGATGATTCCAAGTCGAGCTAATGGTTTGTCAATATCACTGATCTTTTTAAAGAATCAATGAATCTCTGCTAATCCTCCAAAATGGCTTTTTTATATTCCCTTTATTTTTATTTATTTTTTGATGGTGCTGGGCGTTGAACCCAGAGCCTTGTACATGTGAGGCAAGCACTCTACCAACTGAGTTATTCCCTTTATTTTTGCTCTTTTTTATGGTGTGTGCAATTTATTCTGTACTCTTTGATTTTGTATTATTCTTTAGTTTGTAAGTGAAACCTGGGTCATTGGGTTTTTAAAATCTTTCATCTACCTATTGTAAGTATTTAAAAGTATGAGTTTCCTCTTAATCTCACAATAACTTCGTTATAAAAATTTTGATATGTTATATTTTCATTATAATTCCAAATTGCCCTTGGATTTCACATTTGATCTCTAAATTGTTTAGAGACATGCTGTTTAAATCCCAGAAATTTTATTTTTCTCAAAATATGCTAATTTTATTTAATTTTTAAATAAATTTTATTGCAAAAAGAGAGTCATTTTAAATATACTTCCCAGTTTATGGATCTATCTTGATGAATATACCTTGTACACAAGAGCTAAAGTGATTTTTATAGACCAAACTAGTGTGTACTGTTTTTCAGTTCTCCTATATTTTTAATGTTTTGTTTTTGGTTTTGTCTAGTTGTTCTACTAATTGTCAGGAGAGAAATATTAAAATCTTCTGCCATGATTGTGGACCTATTTTTGTTCAATATATGTTGATACTCTATTATTAGGCAAATACTCATTCATATATAATATATCTTCTTGATGACTTAGCTTCTTTTATTACAAATAGCCCATATTTCTTAGCAGAGGTTTGACCTCAGTCTCTTGTAACAGATGATAAGAGCTACTGCAGTCTTTTTTCTCTCCTCTTTCTTTCATTGTTTTTTTATGCTCTTATATTTTCAATTATTAGTAGAGTTTTAGCATTTCTATTCTTTTTAAAAAATTTATCTCTGTCATATCTTGCCTTTTATATGAATGTTTAGACCATTACTATTTAGTACAATGGTTGATAATTTGGATTTAGAAGTGCCATTTTATTAATGTTGTTTGTCCCCTCTGTTTTTTATTTCTCTATTCTAAATTTTCTTCTTTTTGTTGTATTAAATATTTTAGGTATCATTTTAATTAATCTGTTGGCTTTCATGCTGTATGTCATCATACATTCTTTTAGTGGTTGTTCTGTGGATCAATAAACATACTCCTAAATTGTTATTGGCTAGTAGATATAAAATGCAGAGACTTACATATAATATAGATTGTTTTAAAGTTATAGATTTTTATGTGTGATATTTCTAGATAGTGGAAATCACACTAGAGTATTTCATTTTAATATTCATATTTTTTCACTTTTATGAAAAAATGTCTTTTACATTTACTTTATTATTTACCTGTTTGTTGCTTTTCTTTCATTTTTAAAAAATCAAGTTTCTTTTTGAATCATTCCCTTTAGGCTAAAACTTATACTTTAATATTTCTTATAAGTCCAGATCTGAGGGAAATGTTTTCGAATTTTTTTCATTTGAAAATTGTAGTTATTTTTTATTTATTATAAAGTGTTAGGTAATAGTTCAGGGACTCCAAGATGATGGAGGCAGGGTATAAAAAATACCCTTGAAGGACAAGACAGGGAGATGAGTTACCATATCTCTGTTAATGTAAGTCCAATTACTATGACAACTCCCACCACTGAGGACTTATTGCCTTTGATAACTAATTCCAACCACAGGTTTGGTATTCTAAAATAACCAATGTAGATAAAGTAAAAATCCCAATGGAAACAAATGGGATTAGGCCTTCACTCAGGTCTGAATTGGAAAGAGAATGCCTCACAGCTCAGCATATAAGACACTAATTTCCAGACAGGGCCTTGAGCCTCTCTTTTGGTTGGCCCACTCCACTCTGCCTTATGGAGTGCTACTTCCACCTTTACCTTCAATAAATATTTACCTTCAATAAATATATACTTTACCTGTACCTTCTTTGCATATCACTCAATTCTTTTTTGGGGGAACCAAGGACATAGACCCCAACTGGATACCAAAATAGAATATTGGCTTATTTCTCTTCTAAAGAAAAGTTCTTTTCTTTTAACTTCTTAAAGATGCTGTTTCTCATTCTTCTAGCCTCTATGATTTTGGATGAGAATTCCATTGGCATTTGTAAAATGAATCGTTTCTGTACTGTAAAATCCAATTTTCTTTAGCTACTTAGAAAACATTTTTTAATCTTTGATTTTTATTAACTTGATTAGGATGCACATAAAAGGTGTAGTTTTCTTTAAGTTTTTCCTGCTTAGAATTGCTAAGTTTATTGCATCTATAAATTTCTCTGTTTTCCAAGTTTGGAACATTTATGCCCATTATTTATTCATTCATTTTGGTGTCTTGTTCTTTTTATCCTCTTCTCTGGGACTCTAATTACACATATGTTTATATATACATGTTTTTTCCAGGCTCTTTTCACTTTTATTAATCTTTTTTTCCTCTTTATTCTTCAAATAGGATTAAAAAAACTCTACTGATATACTTTCACATGTATTAAGTCCTTTTTCTGTCATTTATGATCTAACTGCTGAGCCTATCCATTGCATTTTTACTTTAGTCATTGTATGTTTGTTTAAATTTTTTCTGTTGGTCCTTTTTTAGAGTTTCCCCCAAAGTTCCTATTTTTCAGACATTTCAAGTGTATTTTTATTAATCTTATGAAACAAGGTTTTATAATGGATAAATATGTGTTTGTTATCTCCAACATCATAGTTGTCTCAAATCTGACACCTGTTAATAATTTTCCATTAGACTTAGTTACATTTTAGTAGTTCTTTGTACATCAAACAGTTTAAACTTGTATCTGAATATTGGGGAATATTCTTTTGTAGTATCCGAGTCCTATTCCACACCCTGTAGAATGTTTATGTTTTTGTATTGACAGAAAACACATCTAGTTAAGTTGAGATCATAAATTTTGAACTGCCTTCTGCGTATAGTGATTTAAATTTAATTTCAGTTCTCTAAACTTTTTCTGTGCTGATTTGGATCTATCCTAACTATGAAAAATATAGGATTAGGATGAGATATATGTGGGTACCTAACATAATTAGGGGAACTCTTTCTTTAGTTCTTTGGGAAGCCAGCTGTATTCTATAGCCCACAGGAGAACTTTTCTCTGCTTTGTATGAAAACAAAGCCTAGGTTTCTCTTGAGGTTTTATCTGTGGTGTGTTCATGCCCCTGTGCATCTGTTCCTTCTTGCTCCCTGGGGCAAAGTCCCTGAGAGGAGAAAGAAAACTGAGGTTCACCTACATGCAGGTCAGTTGCTCCACTATACATACAGTGGAAACAGAACTCAAGAACTCATGTTTAATGAATGTCAGAATAGTGATAATGTATTGAAAGATATTTAACCAGTAAAGCGAGGAAGTTTTTTTGTTAGGGGACAGCCAGATAAGCGTGGTGGGAACATGGGGTTAAGATAATAATTCTATAAAATGGGTCCACTGTGCTGACATGCATATGTTCTCTTTGCCATGAAACAATATATCTGCATCCCTGCCTTGCCTAAGTAGACAAGCCATGTCACATTCTTCAGCAAACTACCTGTTATCTGCAAGGAAATGCAAGTAGGAAATAATGTTGATGAGAGAAACCCAAGTTAATTTGAAAGAAGAGATTTTTTTGAATATTTATTTTTTAGTTGTAGTTGAACATGATACCTTTATTTTATATATTTATTTTTATGTGATGCTGAGGATTGAGCCCAGGACCTTGCACATGTTAGGTGAGCACTCTACTGCTGAGCCACAACCCCAGCCCATGAAGGGAGAGATTTATGTGACCATTTTCACAGAAATGGTAGATAGGGGTGGTTTTTCCTAACCATAAAATCTGTAAAAATTCATTAAGAATCCAATTAGAATGGCTCAGAATGGGCCAAGGTGACATATAGTTGTCATGGTAGTGAGGAATTAAAAGTCTGATGTTACTCTGCTGCCACTCAAAAGTCAAGAAGTGGACTTAGGGGGACTCTGTGGAGATTACCCTGGGATACCCAATACAAGTGGAGTGCAGGAGAGGCACACTGTCTCTGTTGAGTGTATCCCCTTTTCCCTTTCTTATCCCTTCAATAAACTCATTCCTGTTACTCTGAGTGACTTGTCGAAAATCTTTCTGATTTGATCAAAAGTATTGACGTTTGAAAGGTGGATTTTTGTGTTGCCTCCGTTTCCTGGAAGGCCAGCTCTGCACCATTTTGAAGTGCTTCTGTAGCTTACCTTACAGCTGTCTTTATTATATTAATAAACTGCTATCTGTATATTGTTACTTCCTGTCATATCTTCATTACTATAAGCCAACTTGGGGCATTGAATAAACCAGAATATATTATTGTAAATGATAGTATCATGATAATAAGTTTTTTTTTCTTTAAATTTAATAGCTAACTAAGAGCAGAGGATATTTTTAAATACTTAATGGTTATAGCTGACACACCAGTTGCCTATCCAGTTGCTATTCATTCCTTTTCTGGCTTTAATTTTTTTCCCTGAGGTTGGAATTTTTAGTTCTAAGTGACAAATCATGATTGGCCCAAATGAACAATGATAATGATGATTATAGATTTATATAAGAAACCAAGACTGAAAACAGAATTTAATTACTAAGACCAAAAAAGAAAATAAAAATAAGCCACAGCTCACAAAATTTTCTCATTTTTTTGAGAGTTCTTTTTAAGGAATGTGCTGTTCTCTGATTGTTTTCCAAAATATAATCCTTTTTCTTGTTTAAATATTCATTAATTCCTAAAATCATATTTATATTATTTTGATTTGTTCTTACGCTTAAGGGAGAAAATATTTCCGGACTTTATGCTTAAAATGTCTCAAACTACATTGGTAGATTTAAAAAGTATGTGGTAAAAATTTACCCTTCTTATTTGTTTTGAGATTCAAGACCTGGCCCCAGGATGGGGGCCAAATTTGTATATTATGTTGAATATATTCTGTTTTCTCCTCTAGATTAACCTTTCATACTCCTGCGCCCACCTCTCCATCATGTTCACGCCTGGATTCTATCAACATATTCCCTGACTTCTATTTTCCTCTTAGGCTTGTTCAACAGTCCCAGTTGAGCCTAACTGAAGGTCAGAGTACATGAATGAGCAAGGACAAGGTGTTTATCCTTCGCATTGCATCTCTGTAAGGATTTGTCTTATGAGGATAGGTATAAAAGCTATGCTTAGCCTTAAAATATAAATACGTTGGTGATGTATTGTGGAGAGAGGCAGAAGCTGGGCCCAGTGTAAGGCAGAGAAAAATTAAAGCCAGTGAATCAATCTGGACATAGGAAGTTGCTAACTTATTAGAAAGATCTATAGTGTTTGGTATGGTTGTAGCTTAAAGTTTAAGTCCTAGTCTGGAGAGATAATTAAACTCTACTCTAGAGAGAGCCTTTAATATCACCATCAGGCAAATGGACTTTATCCATCTAAGAAGAAGATAGTATTAAGTAGTGAAGTTACACAATATAGCAGGTGTTACAGAAAGCCCACTTTGGCAGACATCCAGAGGGTATATGCAGAGAGAGCCATTGGGAGTCTATTAAAATGTTATGGTAGGAGATGGTGAGGCCCTAAATTAGGTTAGCAGTATTGAATGCACTTATTTATTTCACATTCTTTCATAACATAAAAAACACATTAAGTTACAACTAAGAAAATGCATATAAACATTGCTTGGACATTTTAAAGTCTTATATTTTTGGTTGTGCTATATCATAAATCATAACAAATTAGAGAAAAAGAAAGGTACTTTTCCCTGCTCTTTAAATGTAATATTGAAAAGTATCATGTCCAGATTATTTATCAATACATTTTGTTGATGAGGAGAATATGTTATGATAGAAGACAATTACAAGACTATAGAATGTCCTGGCTAATCTTTTTTCTTTGATTGATTTCATAATATTAAATATAGCTCTTCAAGCAATTGAGACAGAAACTATATTATAAATGGAGGAGTTGATTAGTTTTGTTTGCTCTAAATATCAGTAGACATTCAATGGCTTATTTACCATTTTACAATAAGCTGCAGATCATAAGCAATTCTGAGCTAATGATACATTACTTCAAAAAAATGGGCAAATGGGTGAGAAGATTCCTGCAAAAATACAGAGAGTAAAAAGAATACAAATGCAAGCACAAAGGACAAAAAAGAAAAAAGACAGAGCTGATGCTCAATGTGGAATAAATATTTGTAACATTTATGAAGACAGATCTTTAAAGGAAGGAGAGTTTAAACCTGTGGAATATTATTGCTAGATTAGTCAAGATGAGAGCTAAAAAGGTGTCACAGAAAATGTATTTTTGTTCTCCTATGTTTTAATTATTAGTAAATTGTCTTTATATTGAAACAGTATTAAAATGAGATTGAAATATAATTAGCTGTACTGTGGCTATCATCCTATGAAGTTATCCTGCCACATGGGTATAGAAACACCTACCCGTAAGCACTGTAGTGTTGCACAGTGTAAATGTGTACCCAGGTGAAGAAGGATGGGGTTTGTCCATAATTCAACACTTGATTAATATGAAGACTCTCCCGCTGGTCTCATTTTCTTCTTTTCCCCATCTATAGTTTAGGAAATTCAGGAAGCAACTTTACTTAGGTGAATGGAAAAGGAACCTATAGCCTACATTTAATTCAATTATAAAAAAATTGCTCTCAATAATAATAATAGAGAAGAGAAAACCAGTGTTGTTAAAATGCATTAAGGTTCTGAACTTTCCTTCTTCCAAGTAATTCTCTATTCAAAGACTTTCTAGCTCCAAAAGACAATAGAACTTCTCAGATTGTCCTTAGATTGATACTTTAATTTCAACTAATAGTTGGAAGAGCTCCCCAAAAATGTGCCCTGTAGATATCTATATAATTTTGCTCAGGCATAAATTTGAATTAAATTCCTGTAAGGGGACCTTGTTGGGACATATTATTTGGCTGGAGAGTAGGCCTGGCAGGTCCTCTACCATCTGCCTCAATGTAGATTTGCTGAGTTGAACACATAACATCACTCATAAAATTGTAGCAAAGGTTAATGAAACATTCTTTACAGGCTTCAGCAGCCATGATTGAATTAGATAATTTTTTTTATCCAATATCTAACTGTCCTTCCTCCTCTATATCCTTTCTAACTTCTAGTAATCATTATTTTATTTTCTTTGAGATCAACTTTTTTAGTTTCCACATAAGGGCAGACACGCTGCATTTGTCTTTCTGTGCCTAGCTTATTTCACTTATTATCATTCAGTTCCATCCATTTTGCTGCAAAGGAAAGCATTTCATTCTTCTTTACGGCTAATTAATATTATATTAAGCATATATACCACATTTTATTTATCAATTCATCTTATAATGGACATCTCTGTTGATTCTTGTTTTTGACTATGGTGAATAGTAGTATAATCAACAGGGGTGTGCAAGTTTTGCTTAGATAAGCTGACTTCATTTCCTTTGGGTATATACCCAGAAGTAGGATTGCTTGATCATATGCTAGATCTACATTTAGTTTTTCAAAGGACCTCCAAACTATTCTGCAAAATGACTGTTTTAATTTACATGGCCACAGTGTATAAGAATTTGGATATATAGACTTGTATATAATTTCACATATGTAGGAACTCTGCAACTTCCAGACTGGTGAGAGAGTTTTTGCTGTAATAAATGTTCTACTTTAAAAAAAAAAAAAAAAACTTTCTGAATTTTTAAAAGAGTGTTCAGGGTTTAGCAAAGTCAGTTTTTTATCCCAGAATGCATTATATCCTGAGTACAAAAAACCTCCAAACTATGCTCCCCCCGCAAAAAAGTCTTCACTTATTTCTTGAAGTTTGAGAACTTACAGCCCTTTTCAAAATAAAATGCAGTGCTCAAATTACTAACATGTTGTCCACAATTTTGTTTTAGGTGTTGGTTGTTTGTAAGGAAGGAGTTGAGTCAACTGACCTGTAATCCAATATTATTTCACTTACCGGGAATGGCCCCTGAGGGAAGAAAAGAAGGCAGATGGCCCAGTTTAATCTCCTAGTCAACATAACTAGACCAATGGGAAAATAGATAATATGTCCACTAGGATAGTCATTAACTGTGGTGTGTCCTTAATAGGATGTTCCTGGTTTAGTAAATAAATTGAAATAAGTGCATAAGTAAAACTCTTACCAGTAAATAAGCTTTAGGAAAGAGACTCAGATCCTGTGTGTTTTTGAGGCATGATTTCCTGGAAAATGTCTAAGTTTGGGAATAAAATGTAGACGATTAATAAATTAAATGCTCCTCTGTTGTATGAGCAAGCTTGCTAAACATCATTTGTTGAAATCTATTATTCTAGGTCAGCGTTTCAGTCCATAATGGTCAGGTCCTGTTGCTTTGTGCCTGTGTTATTAGCACAGAACATCATGGCAAGAGTGTTTGGCAAAGAAGGTGCTCTCTTCTCAGTGGCCAGGAAGTGAGAGAGAGAGAAAGGAAGGGGCAAGCTTTATGACAGGACACACTCCCATTGACCTAACTTCCTTCACTAGGCCCCACCTCCTAAAGGTTTCTCCACTCCCTAATAGTGTTTCAGGTCAGTGACCATGCCTTTAACATATGGGCCTTCAGAGAACTTTTAAGATCAAAATAGTACTTTTAATAAAATTGCTAACTCTTTGGGAAAAAAATATAATTTAAAAAAATTATAGCCATCTTGGTATTTTCAAAACTTGTAGTAGTTATTTGTTCTGTCACTTTCCTTTAGCATGTGAATATATGATTCGCCAGACACTGAATTAGGGCATTAAGAAATTAGGTTAATTCAAAACCTATGGGATTAGGAAGCCACAAATTAGAACTTTAAAAATTCCTCATATCTCTATTAAAAATTAGTCCTTTCTAGCTACAATGAGAATAAAAACAAGAAAAGAAGTGAATGTGGCATGATTTGATGAACATTTCTTCTACAGTCCAGATTTATAAGGAAAGGAAATACTTAATAATCCCTAATTAAAGAGAGAATGTTCAATGTGCAGTTAAAACTATAGACTTGAAGGGAGTAGTTCATAGGCAGGGAAATCAGGTAGCAGCATGTTGTCATAGATTATCAAGTGGTGAAAAATATCTGAAGTACTAGAATAATAGTGCTAAAAATCAGCAGAAGAACATAGTTTGGAGACAAATCTAACAAAACCAAAGTAGGGCTTAGTAGTGATATAAAGGAAGGGAGAAAGGCAAAGATTGGTCTGAGGGTTTTAGATCTTGTGTGGTTATTTTTTTAAAGCATATGACTTTTCCAGATGTCTTGTAAATAAATAAATAAACAAATAAAACAAAACCCAATTCTCCTTTATTGTTAACAAGTATAAAAGCTTCAGTTATTCAGGGTAATCACTCTATCGAGAACTGAAGCACAGTATTATGACTATAATTTACAATACCATATTGTTCATTAAATACTTTGTTAAGATGGGAGGTATCGTGTTAATTTTTCTTATCACATTTTTAAAAAATGATCAATTTGTGTTTTCTTTCAGTGTGATCACTCTGGGAAGCTCTGATTATGGTAATATTGTTGGGATTTCCCCCTTGATTATGGCCATCAGCATCAGCCCCTGGGCCTCGGTTTTCCTAGTCAGCCAATGTCTTACCCACAGGAGATGATCAATTTATTGACTTGCTGATTTGTCAATTAATTAATTGATATTTTGAAAATCCATTGATTGGTTGGTAAGATTGTATGCAAGCAATAGAGGACTCTATTTATAACAGCCTATTGTTTAGTAAAAGTTGCCATGATAACTGGAGAGGAAAGATAAAAAAGGGGCTGTTTAGTCTGTGGTAGTCTGAACCAGAATGCATCTACTCTTTGTATATTCATTCTTTACCTTTCCTGCGCTCCTCCACTCCAGTTTCTCTGGCCCATCATATCCTTTTGCCTTAGACAATAGTAAAACCTTTATTCCCCCTCAGTCTCTTACAGAGAACCAAATTCTTTTTTATTTTAATGAATTTATTTTAATGATGTAGAAGCTCTTTGTTGGACCAGAAATTCGTAGTTACTTATAATAAATAAATGGTTACAATACATGACAGTTCTGAAAGCTAAAACTCTTAGGCGCTAAAATTACAATCCTATCAATTCAGGTATTTTATTCTTTTAATAACATTAGAAAGGTTTTTTTTAATGTTGAAGAGTACATCATTTAAATGCAGTATATTCATGATTATAATGAAAATGACAGTATTAGTGTCATGACCTTGAAGTTTTTCTCCCCTGAAGTAAGCATTTTATTATTTTCTTTTTTTTATATTTCAACTTGGAGCCATCCATTGAGTCTGCAACAAAATACACTGAAACCACATATTTCAGATTACAAGTATTATGTATTCAATTTTAAAACTGGCAAATAATGACTTAAATAGCACAGAGGGGATTTAAGTCTAATACGAATAAAGCTCAAATGCTAGTATAGATAGGGAATAATAAACTAGCCAGAAATTCCATTTGCAAATGTCTGGACTCCTACTAGGCATTTCCTGCGCATTCAAAGCTCATCACAAAAATCTTCAATTAGCACCAGAGGACATTGAAAAAGGAAAAAAAGGGTGTTAGTGTGCACTTGGTTGCAGATGCTGCTACCAAAGAAAGGCTCAATTGCAGGCCAGCCTACACAGACAGCAACCTTGTTTTATATGAGAGATTTACATATTAAGAAAGGAATAAGACTATTTACAACACGCTTTTCAGTATTCATTAAATGACAAAAAATACATTTATTCTTAAAACCTTCATTTTTCTTTTGAATCTTACATCTACATGATTGCATTGTATTGTTCTAAAGGCCATAAGTTTACTTATTTTATTCAGCTCTAATAAAACATTGAATCTTAATTAACATGCTATAAAATACTTTCCTATGATAAAATTTAAAGAATTAATGTTCATGAGAGTGCAACAATTCATTGGATACACAAGTGAGTTATTAATTTTTATTATATAGGGTTATTTATTATCATTAAGAATCATTTCCTCTTAATATGCATAAAAGGTCATCATGTTTAATTAATGCCAACAAGAAAGGTAAAACTATAATGTTTACATATTTATAATGTTAACTACCACTATTATATCTTCTGTTATGTACTGTTTTAAATAGACTTTGACATTTTCCATTTGAATCTATAAGAATTAGAATTTCACTAAAGTGTTGTTATCTTTATAAAGTTCAATATCTAATACACTCTAACATTCAATGAACCCTAAGAAAATAATTCATTACAAATATAGGCTCATCATATAATTAATAATTACCATTATTATGCAAATAAGATATTGCTATCAATGCACAAACTGAATCAAAATAAATCTAAAAGTAAGGCAATACATGGATTTAAGATTTCTATACTGCCACCCATGTGGTAGTTTTTATAGAGGTCTTTTTCATTGAAAATCTATGAGATAATTTTCAGACTGACACTTGAATTCTATGAGCAGATTCCCAGGTTGGGAGATAATGTTAAGTGACATATCAAGAAGTAGACTGAGTAACCATCCAGTTTTACTCATGTAAATTTGAAGGACAGTCAGGATTGTAATTTCTCCCAAAGATAGAAATTTGATTGGTATATGAGGGTGTCAGATTTCCCTCTGAAAATAAATGATTAGTGGTATGATACACATTGTTTCCTGTGAAGTATCTTCCAGTTTAATTTTCTTGATCAGCATGGAAATGAAGTTCATGATCTGCTCAAGTTTCTGGGTACAATGGAACAGAGAATGGGGTAATGGAGGAAGGAAGATATTAACTTAAGTACAATCATCAACAATTATACAAATGACATTGGAATAATTACACATTTTTCTTTCTTGCTTTGATAACTATTATCTATTTTTCTAGCAATAATTTTTCTATATAATCTATAATTCCAGTTTCTTTTTTCTCAGATGCTTTTCTTCTGATATTTTATATAAGGTTCATTTGTGAACTGTATAATTTTTTTACTTTGGTAGAAAAAAGTATAATTGAGTTTAATTAAGCAAAGAAATACTTATCTCCCAGACATGAATACAGTGGCCATTGGGACCTTGGGCTTCCCAGTTTGGAAAGAGAATAAATAAATTTCCATCGATAATAAAGTAGTCATCATTTTCAATGAAGCACACTACTTTTATTGATTAAAATTTTTCACTATGTCTTGAAGATAAGATATATTGCAACAGAACTTGATTTCTTTCCTTAAGTGCCTTAATATCCCATTCTAAAATTATATCCCTTGGCCACTTGATTAAAAGATATGCTGCCTCCTGCATCTTTTTTTTTTTTTTTTTTTAACACTTTGGTTATATTGCTTCCAAAGTTGCATTGTTCATTGCTCACTGTGCATTCACAGATTACAACCACTTGGCCTTGTGGTTAACTAAGTTCAATGCTCATGTTCACATATATTTGTGTAGCTTCATCTTTCAGGATTTGAAGCCAGCAATTTATCTTCTCCCCTCAAAGCTCTTATTAAATGCTTCCTCTCTGAGTAAACATGTCTTCTTTATATATAATAAAAGTAAAATTTGGCTGGATATAAAGTTATATTCCAGGCTAGCCAATAGCCTCTCACTTGCTGTTATTTGGTATGAAAAATACTATTGTGGTGAAATATAAGTCAAGCTTCTGTTGTTCTTCCTATTGCCAATGATTGCTTAGGATGTCTAAAAGTTAATGTCTTTCTTTTTTGCTTTTTGCAGTGCAGGGGATTAAACCCAGGGTCTTGTGCATGCTAGTTAAGTGCTATACAACTGAGCTACACCCCAGTCTCAAAACTTTCTTTATAATTGAAGTCCAGGAATTTTGTGGAGACTTATGTTAGGTCAGTCATTCAAATCAATTTTTTTTTCTCAGAAAATCATTTCCCCTTTATATGTTTAATTTTATGACTAGTATTATTTCTGAAAATACACTCTTTATACTCTAGCATTTCTTTTATTTATTTAGATCTATTATTCAAGGAAACTTATTCTTTGTAAGTTGATTCCTTTCTGTCTCACTTCCTTACCTATAATCTTTTGAAACCTTTTTAACTTTATTATTATTTTGTTTCCTTCTTATTTGTACTTAATACTCCTAGTAGTACATCTTCTCCTTGCAGTCTTCAACATGGTGTTCATTTCTGTGAAGATAATTTATTTCTTACTTATTTCCTACACAATGTCAGCTGAAGTTTCAACCCATCTGCTATTTCACTGATCTTTCCAGTTTACAACTTCTAGTTCCTCTTTAAACAAATGGTGAGTGAATCATCGCATTTTGTTTTTGTTCAAGGAAACTGCATTTTTTTCACTGCTTCTTGACAATATTTTCCCAGTCAATATTATTCTTGGTCTTTCATGTGTTCTTCTTTTCACCTTTCTGTTCCACTTTTAAAATGCCATCTTCTGTGTCACCTCCTCTTTAAATATATTCATCTTTCAGTGAAATAAACTCTTTTGGAGAGCACTGTTTTCAGTCGTTTCAAATGCAAAAAACATAACTGGACTGCTTGAGAGCTCCCAGTGAAAGACATGGAAAAGAGTTGTGTGAGGCTGTGTCCTTCAGGTGTGGCTTCTTCCCAGACAGCAGACATGACGTGTGCATTACCTCTCTGGCTTACCCTTCCTTCTGCACACTACGTTTTGCAGATAGCAGGCATTCTAATATGATGCCATGTTCGTGTTCCTCTTGACCCCTGCTTCCTGCCCTTCTCCTAATACCAAAATCATCCCAGGGTAATGTCTAGTAACGATATCTTCATTTTATTCTGCTTTTGATTTCAGTTCAGTTTCTCCTTTGGAGGACTTTGGGATATGCTTATTGTTATTATTATTATTATTTTTAACACAGCTGTCAACCATATCCTCTCTTGGAATCTTGCCACACTCTTGTAACATCTTTGCATGTTTGACAGCTTTTCCTAACATACTCTGTTTTATGGTTACTGATGTCTCCCACATTTTTGTTCTATTTCTTGTTGTACTTATTAACTTTCGATGAGTTCTGGGGGGAGAAGAGGACAGACATGTGCATAACCATCATTTTAGCGATGACATTCTAAATATCTTCTTTCTTGACAACCCAGATCAGGGATTCTCATAGTAGTCAATGATATGAGTTGAGTTGGCACATTTTCATCCGAAAGCCATTTTTGTTTGTTTTATGGTAAAATACAAACAACTTTTGTGTTCAGTACCAAAATAGATGCATGTGCTTGGATACATTCTATCTGATTACTTACCAGATCTTAAAATTGTTGTTCTAAAACAAAAGTTTGCTGTAAAACTTGTCGGTGTCAGTTTTCCTTTACACTATTCTCACTTTCCCCAAGATAACTCAGTTCAAACATACTGTATTGCTGGGCTCATTGGAGCACTTCTGTAGTCCCAGCTACTTGAGAGACTAAGGCAGCAGGATGTCAAGTTCCAGGTCAACCTCAGCAACTTAACCAGATCTGTGTCAAAATAAAATATAAGAAGGGCTGGGAATGTAGGTGAAGTTCAAGACCATGGGTTCAAGCCCCAGGACTGGAAAAAAAAATGCAGAGAAGCCATATATTTGTACATGGTGCACCACACTAAAAAGACATACAAAAAGATTTAGAACCTGGGGATCCAATGTATCCGTGCTCGGTGAGCTAAATTTCCCTCATCTTCCACTGCCTCTATTATATATTACAGATGGTTTTTGCTGTTGTTATCCATATCACTGTTAACCTGTGTACAAGTTATCTGAAACTTATCTTTCTTAAAATGAAATATAAGCAGATTCTAGCTACCTTTGATATGTTGTTTGGGGGTTTATCATTTCCTTCCTATGCTTTTTACCTATTCTAACAATAAAGGACATTTTAGTTTGTTTCTGAATTGGCAATATTTTTATTATTAAATTATTTAGATGTTTCCTTTTTAAATATGCAGCCTGGAAAAAATTTAACAAGTATTTTGTCTTTTTTTTCTTCTTTTTGTACTGATTCTGTACATTTCCTTTTTTTAAAATTTCTTGAATACATTATAGTTTTGAATTCCAATTTTCATTTTGTCTTTTAAAGAAACATAATATACTTGTATATTTTTAATCTCAGTGTAAGTCAGCTCTGAGCAACAAAAAGATAAGTGACAGAGGAAGGAAGGTAGAAGATGGGTCCGTGGGTGGCATATTTTGTCATAACTTCTCCAACTTAAAAATAGCTATACATTATTCATAAAATATATATTGGATATCTATTTTAAGAATAGATATATTTGGGGGCTGGGGCTGGGGCTCAGTGGTAGAGCACTTGCCTAGCAGGTGTGAGGCACTGGGTTTGATCCTCAGCACCACATATAACTAAATGAATAAAATCAAGGTCCATCGATATCTAAAAAAGTTTTTTTTAAAAAATATTAGATCCATTTTAACAATATGGTGACTATGATGAATAAATTCACAAATGATAATATTCTATCTTCAAGGCATAATTGAAAAGATGAAGTAAAATAAGTATTATCAATGTTATTCCCACCATCATATATACCTTGATAAGGATTCTGTGACAATAACTATATATAAAATCTGTGACAATAACTATAATCATGACCTAATTTGCCTAGAAAAATCTTTTCTAAGTAAGAAATGTTATAATAAAAACCCATGTTTAATTACATTTTAACTATCTTTACCAATATCTCTGAACCCAGAATGTGATTGCTCTACATTGATGGGTTATTTCTGACATCCCAACATCATCTTTCTCCATCTACACTCTCCCTTCTATTGCAGAGCCCTGATGAAGAGTATCTGATAGGATCTCACCAAGTAGAAGCTCTTATGTGAGACCTGGAAGAAAATAAGGTAGTCGACGTACTTTTGGTAGAACTGAACAAAAGAAGTCTTATTTTGCAAAAACCTTCCAGCTTTTTTTTTTCTAGACATCACCTGCTTGAGAACAGGAAGCAGGATGGACTTTGCTAGTGGTTTCTGTCACTTTCTGTGTCTGTGAAGAGAGTAGTAGCTGGAGAGCTTGCTTAAGCTCTCATTGACCTTCAATCTCAATGCTGTCTCAGGGTTTTGTCAACATTTAATTGATGGTATTAAATCCTTGCCTTAATGAAACACCTTTAATGGTTTCTCTTTTATTGACTGACCCCTGAATGATAGACTGCCCAGACTTCATGTGTATTTATCTATTAATTTGTTGTCCGATGGAATATTTGGGTTAAATATTTATGATGCAGTGTCATGACATAATAATGACATGGCAATTGATCTTCCCATTTGCTTAATTTACGAATATTTAATAGCTGATATTTTACTGAGATGAGTTTTTGGAATCCCTCATTTTCTATAGATTTTCTATGAAATGAAGCAAGAATTTATTTAAATCCTCATGCAGCTAGTCAACTAATGGCAATATGCAGAAAGATGATATTAAATGACCTGAGTCTGACAAACTCAATTGCTTTTCTGTGTGCAAACGATGAGTGATTGCTCACTAACCTTTCCATATCAAATATTTCTTACTCCTACTTCTCCCAGGGAGACAGCCAGCATGAGAAACCTCAAAGTCAGTTGATTCTCCTATGTCAGTTATAAATGAGCATATTTCTGAATATTTCAGTTTGTCACCATGAAAATTATTAATCACTTTAAATCTATGCATCTTAATAGTCTTAAAATTTCCCACATTTTTCTTGATCTTACACAAAGATATGACACCAAACAGAAACTAGATCTCTCTTTCCACCTGCACACTTCAGGTCCTGCTCAATAATGAATGTACAAACAAATACCCTTTACTCTTTTCATAAAGCTCTCCTAGTACTTATGGCCCTTAATAGTGATCCTTCATTGAATAACCAATACGATCACTGTATAAATTCTATTTTGACAGGTGCATTTAGTGTTATCTATGACAGCTATCAGAAAACATTTTGATCTGAATTTACATACTTTTTTGTTTGTTTCATTTATTTTTGTGATTTTCCTGCTTTATTTCTCTTGTCACCTATGTCTGTGTAATGTTCTGCAACCACTCAATGACAAAGACTCCTCTTGATCAAACATTATCCATATTATTTTCTGCACCAAGGCTCAAATTTGGCCCCATGCTTGTTAGACTTGCAAAGCCCAATTGTAGCAATAATCCTTCTAAATTCACAGACAACCCCGCCCCCCTCCTCCCCACCTTCACATCTGATTACACTTTTCTCTCCCCAGCCTCAATATCTCATCACTCTGGTCTGCTTTCATGTAGAATCCTGTTAGGCCCTTTAAGCATAAATCCTCATACTATTGATATCTCCTCTAAGTAATTTCCACCCACTGACCCCCTCACTCTGCTCATAGGATACAAACCTGAATTGTCTTTACTCTATTCAGAGTTGAGCCTGATCTCTTTCTCTGTTGTGTTGGTCTTGACGCACATCATTATTACCCTGAATAAAGTCTTAAAATTCAGAATATTTTTTTTCTTTTTCAATGACTCTGCTGTAAAGATGTAACTAATAGGCCAATTGGTTTATTGACTATCCCATTTTCAAGTCTTCTAAAAACTTGATGGGCATCAGTTGCACAATTGGAGATATTAATGGCAATAGCAAAAGTATATTATTATAAATAGACTTCATTCATGTTATCCTATTGGTCTATTCATCAGTATTCAGTAAATACTGCCAACTAACTAATGACTAATCTGACTTTATTATTATGCAGCTTCCATTCTTTATTTTACTGATAAATGTACAAGCAAGACTTTTGTATTTTAGCCCATTGAAAAATACAAGTAAGTTTATATGATATGACTTGCTTATGTATAAAAAAATTGATAAATTGTGCAGATTAATAAATGAGTAGTTTTGAAAAATGACTTTTCTTCCTCTTTCTCCGTTTTATTTTATTTTACTTTGTGGCAGTTCTGAGGATAGAACCCTGGGCTTTGCATGATGCTACACAAATGTTCTACTACTGAATTACATCCCTAGGACTAATGATATACTTTTATGACAACAAAAACCTATTTCCACCATCCTACCAAAAGTACTACACAGAATCAATGTAATTCCTATTAAAATTATGGTATTTTTTATAGAAATAGAAAAGCAGTCATGAAATTCACTTGGAATTATAGGAGACTCAGAGTAGCCAAAGCAATCCTTAGTGTGAAAAATGACACAGGAGGCATCACAATACTAGACTTTAAATTATACTATAAATTATAGTAACAGAATGGCATGGTTTTGGCATAAAAATAGACATGAAGACCAATGGATCAGAAGACATAGAGACATACTCACATAAATACAGTTACCTCATTACTAGACAAAGGCACCATAAATATACACTGGATAAAAGATAGCCTCTTTACACATGGTGCTAGGATAACTGGAAATCCATATGCAGTAGAATTTAAACTCTTATCTCTCACTCTGCACAAAACTCAGCTCAAAGTGGATCAAGGGCCAAGGCATTAAAGCAAAGACCCTCCCTTACCAGAAGAAAAAGTAGGCCAAATTCTACATCATGTCAGCTTAGGAACTGACTTTCTCCATAGGATTCCAAAAGAACAAGAGATAAAATCAAGAATCGATAAATGGCGTGGTATCAACATAAAAATTTCTTCACTGCAAAGGAAAAAAATCAAGAATGTGAGCAGAGAGTCTACAGAATAGGAGAAAACATTTACCACCTGCACCTCAGATAAAACATTAATTTCCAGGATATACAAATAATACAAAATATACACACACACACAAACACACCAAATAATACAACCAATAAACAAGCAAAGGAACTGAACAGTCACTTCACAGAAGAAGAAATATGAATGGTCAAAAATATCTGAAAAAATGTTCAACATCATTAGTAATTTAAGAAATGCATATTAAAATTACACTGAGATTTTATCTCCTTCTAGACCCAATGGCAATTATCAAGAATACAAAGGACAATAAATGATGGTGAGGATGTGGGGGAAAAGATATACTTACACATTGCTGGTGCTACTACAAATTGTTGTAACCACTATGGAAAGCAGTATAGAGCTACCTTAGAAAACTTGGAATGGCATCACAATTTGATCTAATTTCCCACTCCTTGGTTTATGCCTAAAGGATTTAATATCAACAAATTACTGTGACACAGCCACATCAATGTTTATAGCAGCTCAATTCACAATAGCCAAGATATAGAATCAACCTAGGTGCCTTTCAAGGGATAAATGGATAAACAAAATGTAGTACATATACACAATGGAATATTACTCAGCCATAAAGAAGAATGAAATTATGGCATTTGACAGTAAGTGGATGGAACTGGAGAATATCATGCTAAGTGGAACAAGCCATTTCCAAAAAACCAAAAAGGGAATGTTCTCTCTTATATATGGATGCTAACCCACAATAATAGAAGGTGGGAAGGGGAAGAATAGAGGTCCATTGGATTAAACAAAGGGGAATTAATGGAAGGGATGGGGAGGGGATTAGGAAAGACAGTAGAATTAATAAGACATAGCTTTCCCATCCTTGTATATGAATACACAGCCAGTGTAATTCCACATCATATACAACCACAAGAATAGGATCTTATTTAGAATAAGTTATGATCCATGTATGTATAATATGACCAAATACACTCTATTTTCACGTATATCTAAAATGAACAAATAACAAAAATCAATAAAGCCTATTTTCAGAAATATATTATTCATTTTAATAATATGGAAAGTTTTGAAATATTGAAATAAATTCTTATAAGACAAATGTAGTTGAGTATACTACAGTTCATGCTCAGGAGGAGTGGGTACATGATTGTACAAAATAATGAAGACAGCTACAATTGTTTTTATTATTAGTGATTTGAGTTCCTTAGGTAATTTATATGTTAACCTTTTATTAGATAAGTGGATCAGAAATATTTTCTCTCATTCTTAGTTTGTCTCTTAACTCTACTGATTGTTTCCTTAGCTTGTGAAAAAGCATTTTAGCTTAAGGTATTCTTATTTATTTATTTATTTTTCTTTAGTTTCCAGTGCTTTTTAGGCTTTATCCAAATATCATCACCAAAATCAATGTTATGGAAATGTCCCCCTATATTTTCCTTACAATTTCAGGTCTTATGTTTATGTATTTAGTCAATTTTGAGCTTGTTTTTATATATGTTGTATCATAAGAGTTTAATTTTATTTATCTCTATATAAACATGTAGTGTTATTGAAGAAACAGTATTTTTCCCATTGTGTGTTCTTTGCACTTTTGTCAAAAGCCAATTGATAATTTATTTTTTGTTCTCATTTCTAGTAAAATAATCTGTGTCTGTTTTTATGCCTACCATGCTTTTAGATCACTATAACTTTGTTATATATTTTGAAATTGAATAGAGTGACAGCTCTAATTTATTCTTTTTGTCTGAGATATTTGAAGTCTTCAAAAAATGGGTCAAAGAAGACATTAAAAGGAGAATGAGGGAAAAAAAATCTTAAAACAAACATCCAGTATACCAATATTTATGTAATACAGTGAAATCAGTTGAAGAAGGGGAGTTGATAACAATAAATGCTACGTCAAACAAGAAGAAAAATTCAAATATCCTAGCATCTCACCTCAAAAAACTAGGGAAAAAAAAAGAACAAACTAAGCTCAAAGTTAGCAGAAAAAGGAAATAATAAAGACCATTTTAGAAATGAATTAAATAAAGAATTGATAAACTATTAAAACGTTTGATGGAATGAGGAGAATTTTTTTTTTTTGGAAAGATAAAATTCTCTAATCTTTAGCAATACTGAGAAAAAAGAGACTCAAATAAGTGAAATCTGAAATGAATGAAGAAACATCATGACTGATACCAGAGAAATACAGAGGATTATAAACTATTATAAGACTATTATGAACAATTATATGGCAACAAAAAGAAATTCTTAGACATCCATAATGATGAGTGAATCATAAGGACATCAAAAACCTGAACATGCCAATAATAATTAATGAAATTGAGTAATCAAAAGTCTTCCTTCAAAGACAAATCCAGGACTGATGATCTCACTACTGAATTCTACCAAACATTTTTTTTAAATATCAATTCTGACAAACTATTCCAAAGAAAGTTAAAGAGAGAGAATTCTTGTAACTCTGAGGCCAGTATCATTCCCATACCAAAAGGACACAGTAGGAAACAAACAGAAAACAAACTCTAGTTTATTATTTGCCATTATTATTGAAGAGTGTAGGTATAAAAATGTTTTAACAATGATTGGCAAACTAAATGTAGATAATTCACCAGCGTCAACTGGGATTCATCCAAGAGATAGAAACATTTCAACAGAAGTAAATCTATAACTGTGATAACATTAATGGAACAAAGGACAAAAGACATTCATCCTTTAAATAGATGCAGAATAGTCATGTGACAAAATTCAACACCTTTCAAAATAAAAACTCTCAGATAATTAGATTTAGATAGAATGTGCATGAACACAATAAAAGTCATATACAACAAACGCAGAGCTTATATCACAATGTTGAAAAACTGAAAACTTTTCCTCTCAGATCAGGAACAAGACAAGAATGCCATTTGTGTTATTTACTCAATACAGTCTTGGATGTGTTAGTCAGTGCAATTAGTCAAGAAGAAGAAATAAAAGCCATCCAAATTGGAACAGAAACTATGCTGTCATTGTTTGAAGACACAGTTACTGTGTATATAACCTAAAGATTCCACCAAAACACTGTCAGCACTACTCAACAGATTCTGTGAAGCTACAGGATGCAAATTCAACTTACAAAATCAGTAGCATTTCTAAATACTAACAATGAACTATGTGAAAAGTAAACCAAGAAAAAATCATATTTACAATAGCAAAAAAAATAATATATATATTATTTTTATTGTAATTTATTATTTTTATTTACATTTATTGTAATGTATTATATAATATAAAATACATTACAATAAATGTAACCAAAAGATGAAAGCTTGAACACTGAAAACTATAAAATACCAATCAAAGAATTTGAAGATATAAGAAAATGGAAAGTTATACAGTGCTCAGGAATTAGAAAAATATTGTTAAGATATCTGTACCTTTTTCCATACAAATAGAAAAAAATCCTAGAATTTGTATAAAACTAAAAAAATATTTATTCAGGTTTTAAGGTCTTCTAAAACTCTGCTATATTTGGCTATAGATAGACACAATACCTTTATTTTAATTTTTTATTTTTATTTGGTACTGAAGATCAAACCCAGTGCCTTGTACATGCTAGGCAAGAGCTCTACCACTGAGCCACAATCCCAGACCTAAAATTCTGCTTATTTTTCTAAGCAGTTTTATTCATAAATCCAAAAATTGAAAAAAAATTCATTAATTGGATATTCAAACCTTGAAATACTACTCAGTAAATAAAAGTACTATTAGAACATGTAAAATCATGTATGAATTTGAAAAATATTTTATTATATAGAAGATACAGATCAAAAAAGTATATGTACTTTATGATTTTATTTATAATTTTTTTTAAGAATAATCTGCTTGAGAAAATATCAGAAATTCCCTGGGGCTAGGAGAGAAAATTGACCACAAAGGAACAGAATTTATCTTTTGAAAGTATGTAAAGTTTTATGATTTGAATGTGGGTGTGGATACACAAAGATAAACAATTGTAAAACATGCCTAATTGTATGCTTAAATGGATGCATTGTTATCTTAAAAAAATTGTTGTGAAAATAAAATACAACATAAAATTGACCACATTATATTCATGTTGTGCAATCACTACCACCATCCACTTTCAGAACTGTTTTTGTCTTACAAATCTGAAACTCTATAACCACTAAAAAATAACTCCCCGTTCCTCCTTCTCCTCACCCTTAGAAATCAATATTCTATTTTTTATTTGTAAGTATTCTACCATCTTAGTCACCTTATATAAGTGAAATCATGCAGTACTTGTTTTTTTTTTTTTTTGTAACTCAGGTTTTATTTCATTTTATTTTATGCAAACTAACCCTTAGTAAAATTGATGTACTAAAAGAGCAACACAAACAAAATAATAATCACATATTCATTTAATCAACATATGATTCCATCTTCCTCTAATACTGTATTTATATTATTTTCTGAAGATACTTTTCTAATACATTCTGATTATTTCCAAGTTTTTATGTTATTTGAAATATTTTTCAAAGTTTGGTATTCTTAATAAGTTGCCATTTGTAGACCAATTTTTTTTTGGGGGGTGAGATGATATTCTCTCTATGCATACTGAATTGACTGTAGGCCTCAGAGCACATTAACTAAATGAAATATATTCCTGATTGCCGATTCTGACTCCACTTAAAATATAAATTTATTCAACGAAAAATAGGAGCTCCATGAAAGTTTTACTACTGCTAGAGAAGCAATATAATTCCAAAAGGCAATTATAGATATTAAGACATGCAAAAAGCCTCTATATTTCACACATATTAATTGAATCTGTATTTACAGATGAACTGATGGGATAGAATAGGAAATCCTAAATAAATTCAGGTTTTTATGGGAATGTGAAATGGCAAATTCATAGGTTAAAAAGTAGAACAGTTGAATAAATATTACTAGGAACATTGGATAAAGTGTTAACTAATTTTTCCTGCTAACAAGACAATACCAAAATTGTTTTCATCCAAAAATCTAGGGGTTTAATTTAAAAATTGTTATTGCCTACTAGTTCAAGTTTCAAGTGGAAGACTCTATTGATGGGCTAACTTCTACAGGGTATGCCCCTGGGTCAGAAGTCAATTGGGCCATCTGAGAAATATGGTCTCAGTCTCTTTTGTGGTGGAGTGTGGGAAATTCATTAGGGTTAGGACCATTCCAAAAGCAATACGAGTGCTAAACTTAACTGCATTTGAATCAGATAAATGTTTATATGTTCAAATTGCATTAGCAATATCAAAAGATAAATGTAAAACTAGGAAAAATGTTAACATTTCATAGTTCTCAAATATATGAAGAGCTATTAAATATTGGGAAGAGAGAACCAACAATTAAATTTTAAAAATGGACCAAAGACATAAATAAGCTACTCATAGAAAAGGAAATCCAAAGGTATTTGCATATATAAATACTGCTCAATTTCACTTCTAATAAAAATACATGTTAAAAGTGTACTTTGCTGGTATGATTCATCTGTAAGATTGGCAAAAAATATAAAAGTTTAAAAATATCATTGACAAAGCTATAGGCAGGGAAAAGGCACTCATATATTGGGATACTTTAATTAATTTACTCTTAATTTAATAATTTTAGTTTCTCTTTTCATTCATAATTTTTGTGAAGAAGCTACATGCAAATACTAGTTATTTTTGCATGCATCTTTGGGATAGATACTTCTAAGTGAGATTGCTGGGGCCAAGGACAATAAACTATACCTTGCTAAATATTTTCAGTTGCTCTTCATAAGGCATTTTACCTTTCTATCAGCAATATATTTGCTGTAAGCACTCTACGTTTTAAAAAAATTTAAAGAGGGTTTAGTATAGAATAAAATTAAAAAATAATAGAGGCAAACCTAACTATATATTAAACTGATTCCATATCATACAGAAAAATAAAATTGTTTCAAGACAGTTTGAATATGGAACTCCTAAACTGAATGGCTTATAAGAAAAACAGAACTGTAAAAAAAAAACCCTGAAACTTTTCTTTATTGTTTAATTTTTTTGTAATAATATTGATATTCTTATTTTGATATCATGCTGTTAATATGACTTGATAATGATGGAAAAAGGTCAATAAGAATATAGTACCTGTTAATATAGGTAGGAATCAAAATTTTTAACCCAAGCAAAATGAGATATAAATATAAAATAAGAGACATTGATTTTAAAAACCTTGAACTTCTATTTGGATCAGAATTGTCACTAAATCCCAGGGATCATAAAATTATTGATTTCTGTGTTGAGAAGTTGGATACTCACTTTATATTTCATGGTTAAGTCTGATTTGAAAAATTCTCAACAATCGATTTCTTGCCTCTTTTTGAATTACATCAGTGCCAAAGAATCACTCTATCATAGGTTTAATATTAGTTCTGTGACTAAGTCCTACACTAGCTCTACTAGATATGACTGGGAGAATTAACCTAATCTCTCTAATTCTCTGCTTTGTAAAATGGAGACAATGAAAACAATCTTCCTGAAAGAATTGATTCCTGCAGGGATTGGTCTAGCTGTAGATACAATACTTTCTTACCAGCAGTCTTTCAGGAGATCATCTAACCACAAATCCTTCTTAAAGAGTCATATTCATAAGTGAAATTGTGATTTGGGGCTACTTTGCTACATCACTCATCTTGAAATCTTGATAGACTCTGAAGTAAGAGACTGAGTTTTATTAGTTTTTTTTATAGTAATATGGTGTCGGCCACAGAGTTCTTTCATAATACTAAAATGCACAGGAGATAATGGTGTATAGGCTGCTAAATACCATAAAAAGTTATTATTACTACATGTTGGACATCATTCATTGAGAAATAATACGTCCAAAATATCCAAATTCCTAAATATTTGGAACATCCACAAGATGCCACAAGTGGACACTTCCACACCAGACCTCACAGACAAGTCCTATTCACTACACAGGTGCACTCGAAATACTTTATAAAACTAGCATCAGGATATGTGATTAAAATGTACACGAAATATACATGAATCACATGTTTAGATTTGAGTTCCATCCCCCAAATATCTCACTGTGTATATGCAAAATATTTCCAAATTTTTAAAGGAGGAAGAGTAGGAGGTGGGGAAGGAGGAGGAGGAAGAGAGAGGGAAAAAAAAAAACATGTAATTTGAAACATTTCTGGTCCCATTCATTTCAGATAAGGCTATGCTCAATCTGTACTTTCAGTATTTATATCAATTTTGCATAGCTGTGATCGCTGTTGTTCTTTCATACCTTGTCCTGAAATCTGCCTCCTTTATCACTTCTACTCATTACTCTATTTCTCCACTCTGGGCTTTACTGGATAATTAATCCCTCTCATTGAAGAGATATTTTTTAAAAAGTTTTAACAATTTGAATAATAAAAAATTGAGTATTCAGTCCTAGATTTATCATCAATTATTTTATTAAATAGATCATTTGACACACACACCAAGGACACCATTATATATAATTCTTGTGTTTTATTTGCTTTTTGCTTTATCATGAACTAAACTATTGATTGAAGTATGACTACGATTCCAGTTCTTAACCTACGAGTTTTCATCCCTAGAACTCTGTGCTTTCTTCTTCAGGGAATATTCGCCCTACAATGATTCTCATGGGGGTCATTACCTATCTTTTAGAGACTGAGTATTTTATACCTCTGATTATATTTGTTTTTACATTTTTAATTAAGTAATGTGTGTGATCAAATGTGTTCTCCTTGAGGGCACAACATCCATGAGAATTTAGACAGTTTCTGTTTCCTATACTGTTACAGATTTGTTTGAGCCCAGTGATAGGAGACACACTCATATGCAACAAGCTACAGAAGGTGGAGTTGTCTTGCAAATTGGCAGAATGAGGCAACAAAAGCCTAGGATTATATCACTAGCTGGTCACTCAAGTCTTAAAAAGATTGCAGATAGTTAGAGGTGGATGGAATTCAAATGTGTTGTGCCTCTTATGCCGCAGCTGAGAGATCCCCAAATGCAGCCTGTTGTAGGTTTTCTACCCAACTTGAGGTACGATGACCACTGAGGTAAGATGACCACTTAGGTAAGATGACCAGTAGGCTAGAGTATGGAAAGTCATCCTTTTCTGTCATGGAGACCCTGGGAATGGCGTGGAGACATATCCCAGGTTGTTCCAGTCAGTTTTCTTTTATTTCAGGATGCTGTATTCCCTGCACATCCAACAGCTATTCCTAGGAGTTACAAGCAGGAAAGTGGAAATGGAGGTAGGGAGGACTGAGTTGGTCCAAGATCATCCAAAGAACTGTCCTGCAGAGGGAAGTTATAACATAGAAGTTGAACGTTTTGAATGACACACTGTCAAGTATCTTTAATTAGTTTTGCAATGAAGTCACTTTTCTACTTGCCATGCTGTTATGTAACTTTCTGATTATTTAGTTATGTAGTGCTAATTTACATTATAATTGTGTATGCAATAGTTCTATGATGAGATTATTCATTAGATAAATATCTTTGCGTATCAAATATGTGGGTGAAACAGAAGAATCTGACAGTATAATTTTTAGATTTCCAGACAAATGCAGAGCAGTACATCAAACAGGTGGTATTCAAAACACATTTCAAAATAAAATTTTAAAAAGTAAACACATACACTGCCCCTGATATGTGATTAAGGTAAAGCCAACATATATGAATTTTTTTCTTACTCCATTTATAATCTCTTAAAACATCCTGTCCTTTCTTTTATCTCAGTCCCATGTTGTTAAACTGGCTAATATTTACCAAATGAGTTAGAATAGTGATGTTCCAATTAAAAAAAAAAAACACTACATTTAATAAAAATAATGTCATATCTATGTACACATGTAATTTGTTGATTATTATCAAGATATGCATGTTTATTTGTATGTATATAATAATATATATATATATGCATATATTAGGTCATGGAAAAACATATAATGAATCCTTTGAATAAAGGGCATATTTTAATGGTACAAAATAAATACAGCCATGCTAGACTAAAGGGAGTTTAATAATTATATGTATATTTGTGATAGAAAATGAAAAAAATTACTCCTTGGATTTGGTAGAAAAAAGAAGTTGTTCTCTCCATTATTTTAGAGATAACTTTATGAAAACTATTAAGAGAATAGCCATCAGAAAAATAAGTAGCCAGAAATTTGAAAAAATTATTTTGTATCTCTTGAGTTTCAAGTTCCCAAATGAGGAATGTATAAGTAAAAAAGGAAAAAAATAACATAATATTTTGGCATTTAAGGAATTCATGTATTCAAATTATTCCAATATAATAGTTTTAAATAGTAGGTTCTGTGGTGTCTACAGGACAACAGCTAATTCTCTCTGGGGAAGGTAAGGATGTTTTCACAGAGATACTGATCATGTGAACTGAGAATAAGAGATGAAATAGTAGATTCGTAAGACAAGAAGAGTTAAATCAACCCTGTCCAAAAAAATTAAACTGTATGAATAAAGATGGAAACATGGATGGCATATGTCTCTGAAGATACTATGAAAAGTCAGACATGGGAGTCCCATAGCATGAGAAGAAAGAAGGATGGGAATATAACTAGAGTAACAGCAGAAGGAAGAAGAGTAGGAGAAGAAGAAGGAGGGGGATCTTTAGGAGGAGGAGGAAGAGGAGGAGGAGGAGAAGGAAGCCTACAGGAACATGTTTTCTCCAAGGATTAAAAATGATTGCAGCTTAAAATTGAGTTCCATATTCATGATAGCATGCTGATGAGAAAATGTCATTCATAGAAGACTTAGTCTATTGGGACTAAGTCTTCTATGGGACTAAGTCTACTGGGACTAAGTTTGAGAATGCACATTGGAACAAGTTTGAGAATTCACTTTTTTAAAAAAAAATGCTCATATAAATCATGTAATGTTCGATTTGATAAATATTTTCATACATTTTATCTAATTATTTCATGAACTGAGTGTCCTTGGGGTATTTACATTTATTATCAATTTCCAGCTGCAATCAGATTAGTTTTTTCTTGAAAAACAGAATAACAAGGTAATTAAATAGTTTTCTTGAATATAAATTTATTTTCTCTTACAGGTGTTTACCTTTTCTAGCTTTCATAAGTTAAAGAGAAGATCATGAATGGGGAAAAATATTTTCCTTGAAGAATAATACTGACATATGAGATGTTGTTGTCTTCTGCTGCAACTTCAGTGGGATTTCAGCTGATTTCTGATGTAAAGGGACCAGGAATAAGACGTCAGTATTCTTGGTTTCTCAAACAAAAAACTGCATTGTCAAAGAAATCTCAGATGAGTCAAGTAGAGGACACTACTGGTAAATGAACAACCTCGTAGTTGTTTGGGTTTTGACTTCAAATACTTACATATTTTCAACTTTATAAGTCATGAAAAGTGATTTGCAGTAGACTAAGAATCTGTTTTCTTTTCTAAGATGTTGTTGCAGTTTTGGTTTGGTTTGAAAAAAAAAAATTCTGTTTAAAGTACACATTTGGGACTTAGGATAAGGCGCTACAGTAAGGCAGAGGCAAGGGACCTCTCAGTATGTTTGTAAAGGAACAGGACCCCAGAGCCCATAGGAGAGTTTGGAAGAGATTATTATTTTACACCCAATATCCATAATACTTTACCTATTTCCCAGTCCCTTTGCCTCTAGATTGTGTCACAGAATTAATTATCTCAATAAAATACAAGCAGAAGTGATGTATTACTTTCATTCTAAATTCACTAAGAATTGATGTAACATCTGCTCATGCTCATTCTTTCTCTCACTTGTGTGCATGGAAATGAGTACACTGTGAAGACAAAGTTTCAAGCGGGGAGCCAGCATGAGGTCCTACTTTCTTACACTAGTCCAGGGAAATTCCAACCTGCATCATAATGTGAGTGAGAAATAGAACTTTGTTTAATTTCAAACTGTAGTATAGTCTATACTGACTAATAAAACCAAAACAAAATATTCCAAAAATTATGGGAAAAATACAGCATCATTTGTAACCTTTTTGTTCTTACACTAAGAATTCTACTCACAAACTTGAGCATTCATTTATTCAATCATTCATTTTGCTGTGGATAAACAGTTGGAGTTTATAGAGCCCTCTCTATAAGTGAGTGGCCAGAATTAATGGCGTTCTCAAGAATCCCTATTTAGAACGCTAGGAATGATTTTGAGAAACAAAATATTTGTTTAGGAAATCAACTGTCAACTTTGCTATAGTGAGATATATGTGCCTTATTACCATGCTAAGATTCTATCATATCAATGTGTATATGGAATAAAAATATGAGATAAAAATTTGATAGCCAACTAGTAGAAATCTTGTCAACATTTTAGTACATTGCTAAGTACCCAATAAATGTTAACTGGATATCTCTCCTTTCCATCTGTGTGCTTTGGTAGTATAGTTTGATAATTTTGTTGTTAAACAGTCTTATTTTTAATTCTGGCCTAATTATTTATTACTATAAGACCTCAAGTAAGGTACATCATTTAACTGCTCAAAACCCTGCTCACTTTTTTTTTAATGAAATGATAATAGCATCATTCTAAGATTGGGGTAAGAATTAAATCATGTAACATACTGAAATATTTCGTATAGAGCCTGCATATTTACAATGCAAAATAAATCATATTATTGATATTATGTTAATACTATTCTCTCTTTCTGAAACAGAATTATGTATCACTTTTTATGTGAGTCATGGGAGTTGAAAGACAGAATAATGTGGCTTTAATACTGAATTTCAACACAACATATATTTAACATAGAAAAGTATTTATAATTACCACACTAGAAAAAGATAAGTTATCTCATACTATTTTGGTAAAAATTAAATCATATAATTCTTTGTGAGTACTCAACAAAATTACTGGTATATTTTAAAAAATACACTTTAAAAACACATGTCCTACTGTTTAATTTAACTAACTCCAATCTGATTCAATTGAGAGAATCTGGCCTTATAAGATGTCTACATCTTACAAATGACTAGAAATATAAAAGGATATAGGACTTTGAGTTTGCACTTGAAATACAATAGTTGAATTAGTCCTTATTTTAACCATTTCTTCTTCAGATGAGTCACCTTTTACACCTCTGTAACCTTTGCATATTGTTTTTTTCTACTTTGTTAAAATTGTACCCCCATTCTAATTTTAGAGGTCCAAGCCTAAATATCATGCTTAGAATGTGCAGACTTGCAGCATAACTCAATCTTATTTTATTTATCTTTTGTTCAGAGCACAGCATGCCTTTTCTCATTTCAAAAAATAAGTAAATGAAAAATATTTAAATAAAGATGACAGTGTGTCAACTCTTACAGATATAATTGCAATAGGCAAATGATACAAATGATTCATCTCTATGTGCTCCAGTAGAGAGTGGCTTGGAGAGTGACAAGTTGAAATGTCATTGTATCATTTATTCTTCAACTTGTCACTTTATTTAAATATTTTTCATCATGAAATTTTAATAACTGGCCTAGAAACCCCAAAAGCCATGCATTTCATCCTAAGCTATTTGGAGAAGGTGTTGGATGAGATTTACCCTAGAGTTCTTTAGGCCCTACAATTACCTCCTGTAATTCGTGTCAAATAAGCTCAAACGGTGTCATATAAACTCAAAGGTACAACCTAGTAACAAGAACAAACATTTTCAAACATCCATTTTGTAACAGTTGAGGATCAGAGAAGGAGCCTTGCTCTAATTTTCATGTAACTATATCCTCCTTGGAGAATTGGTGGTGCATTAAAGAAGAATAAGTGGAAGCTATTTGGGGGCATTAAGTCCCATTGTACCCTACCTACTGTTTCTTTTCTAGTCTTCTTAGGAATTTCTTTTTCTGTCTTTTCAATACCAAAGTGTTGTGTCTGAGGATTAATTTTCTCTCTACACCTTAGTTCAATTATGGATAAATGGATATTGACGTAATGTCTTGTCATCTAACTACTAAATTTTATTTCATGAGAACAATTATTTGAGACAGAAGTGTACAAGCACTAGACTTGAGGAAAATTCAAATTAATATGAGTATAGAAAATGTAAATTTAGGTTAATACCACTGTCTAAGAACAGTGAGATGGGACCATAGTCCAGGTTTACTATGAGAATCAAGAGCAGAAAGCAGAGCTGAAGGATTCTAAAAACCTTTACTAAAGAGATGTTAAATACTTTGCACACAGAAAATTGGAAAAAATGCCTTGAGGTCATTGGGGAATTTGTAAGATCACACTGTTGCAGGTTCAGGGGTCCTGAAGAGAAAATTACTTTTAATAGAGATTCTGGGGACAACCTTCTTACACAAGGGTCCTAGAATTTGTTTCATTGTGCTCAGTTACCTAGGATCTCAGAAGCTGCTGCAGCCATGATTCTAAGGAACCTAGCTACTCCATGAACTAAAGTCAGATCTTAGTGTCATCCATGTGGTGCTGGTTTTTCAGGAATGCTGGATGCATGATGAGTTAAGAGGTCTAATAATTTTCATCAAGATTTCAAAGTAAGGCCTAGGAGGCCAAGACCAATATAATTGGGTCAGAATTTTTGCAGGCTGCCTCTGAGAGGGTGATATATAAAGTTGTCAAGGTGAAGCTGATGCTGAAATGGAGGCCCAAGGAATTAAAAGATGCCACTAATGTTGACTGTCTGCCAAGAGTAACTACTGCCTATGGAGAGAGACAGGCTAAAAGTGCCAAGTGTACTGCAACCAGCAAGGCCAAAGTGGTGGATCTGCCCAAGCCCTTTGGAGAGCACAACTCGCCACCAAGTGTCCTAACTGCTATATACAGACTTACAGTACTGGTTTGCCCCTCCCAGGTGTTGTTCTTGCTTTGATCCAATCCCTTCTTTCTATGAACTTATTCCTTCTTTTTGGAGTAAGAATGTTTATTCTGTGTCAGTGTATATTGGATGTGTATAACTGGCTTTTGATTTTCACAGGGGCTTGTTTTTCTTGGGTCTCAGATGAAAATCTGGACTTGGATTTTTGGAAAAATGCTGGAACTGGTAAGACTATGGAAATTTCTGGAAGTGAACTAAATGCATTTTTATTGTAAGATAGATATGGGCTTGTGAGGGGTAGCAGCAGAATGTTATAATTTTTATATGAGTTATCCCCCCGCCAAGCTTCTGTACTAATAAAGAAATATTTAGAGGTAAAAATGAATAGATTATACAAGCTTTAGCCCAATCAATCCATCCTAGTTTAAATGTCCTAACTAAGTGGGTGATAAAGTTAGCAGGAGAGGCATGGTTGGAGGAGGAAGGTCACTGAGGGTGTACTCTGAAAAGATTCATTATCCTTTGGCCCTACTTCTTTCTTTCTTTGTATTCTGGCCACCATGGGGTAAGCAGTATTCTTTTACTATGCCCTTCTGCCATGATGTTCTGCCTTGCCTTGGGCCCAGAGTAATGATGTCAGTCCACCATGAACTAAACCTTTGAAACTATGAGCCAAAATAAACTTGTCCTTCTATAAGTTGCTTTTGCCAGGTATTTTGGCCATAACAAGGCAAAACTGATTAATACAGGTACCTTGTCCTTGAATGCTATAGAGAAAATTTGAGGTTGGTGGTTTTCAAACTGTATTCTCAGGATCCTTTTATACTCTGGAAATTTATTGAGAGTCTAAAATCTTTTGATCCTGTGTGAATTATATCAATCACTATTTACAGATTAAAAATTAAGGCTGAGAATCTTTTAAAACCCAAATGTTCAGAATTGCACATTTTAGTGATTGTTTCTGCAATAAGGTTATATTTTATATAGTCTCTGGAAAACTCAATTCATCAAGCATTAGGGAATCAAGAAAAATGATAATGCATTAATATTATTATAAAAAATAGTTTTAAATTCACACAAACAAGTCATCAGGGTCTCTAAGGAATCCCTGGGTCACATTTTTAAAACAGTTGTTTCAAATGAGTATATTGAAAAAAAAAAGGTATATTAAAAATTCACTCAGAAACAAGATACTATTTTGCAATAAAATTAAATGACAGGAAAATGGACTAAACTGAATTGCAATGTATGTTAATTTATACATGAAAAGAAAATATCAGTTATGTGAGTACAACCCAAGGAATGAGGAGTTACCACAGTGGTGTCATCTTGTCAATAGGAAGCTCATTTTACTACATTCTAGCTCTCATAAAGAGAAGACATTCTTTCCACTAACTAGAAATCAAATTCCCCAAACTGTCCTCCTAAAAATCTAAACTTCCTGAGAGTGTTTTAAACAATCTGGATGAACATATGCACATATCACATTGTATTGAATATCCTCAAACAATTTCATTTTGATGCATTTCCCAAATGCCTTAATAAAGAAATAACTAGAATTCCCTATAATCTTCAATGTTCTCTTTAAAAGACCAAAACAAATCAGGCAAATGCATGAATAAAACCTTATTCAGTGATTTACATGAGGTCTATGTGTTACTGTTAACCTATATAATAGCAGGAATTAAGCTTCTTATTATCTCACCCCCTCATAGGAATAAAATTATCAGCCTGTAATGAAAAATAGAAATAATAGTTACAAATCCCTCTCTTGGGATAAAGACAGGTATATTGTAGAAGAATAAAAATACATGTGCATGCTATTAAGAAAAATATTTTATCAGTGGATAATTTGATTTACTTAAACTCTAATTTTAGAGCCCATATTTACCTTTGGGATACAGGATTGCATTTAGGGGTGATAAAATAATACTGTATATATGTGTGAGGTTCATTAAGCTTATTGGAAAACTTAAAGAAACATTTGCTGTTAATGAGAAATGTTCATCAATGCACAGTATTCTGGTTAGAACATATGTTTTTAAATACAATTTTTCTCATTAAAATGATATCAGTTCAGAAAGCTAATCATTTCAAGATACACAAATAACAACTTGACATTTTAATATTTTAAAAATATTAGAAAGTTAATTTATTATATATTTAATATTAGAGTAAAAGTAAATCTTTTTACCCTTACCCTGCCATGTATAATTTTAACCATTAGATTGAATGAATTGGCAAATAAAAGTAACATCTCTCTTTTTCTTCCCATGCTCCCACCTTTTCCTATAAAAACTAATTACTGAGTTTAGTAAATAAAAGAACAAATAACCTTTAAACTATACATGTGTATTGCTAATGTTATTTGCTTTTATTAATTTTTGGGAGGGGTACTGAGGATTGAATTCAGGGACACTTGACCCCTGAGTCACACCCCCAGCCCTATTTTGTATTTTATTTAGAGACAGGGTCTCATTGAGTTGCTTAGCACCTCGTCATTGCTGAGGCTGGCTTTGAACTCACAATCCTCCTGCCTCAGCCTCCTGAGCCAGTGGGATTACAGGCATGTGCAATAAAAGTGCTCGGCTGCTTTTATTACTTTTATTTTAATCTCTCCCTCTATAGACTCATTTCTAACAATTTAGTTCTAAAGTTTATTGAGTAACTTCAAATTTTCTTCATTCACTCACTTGGAATCTTCTTTTAAACAGGGGTTTGGTTAGACACTGAAACTATTTTTGTGTTCATTAAGAGTGAACAAAGATTTCAAAATTAATATATATGCAGGAATATACATACACACACAAACAATATGTATATATATACACACACACATAAAATGTATATATATACACACATACATACATTTGTTTATTTACATACAGTTGTTTTTTTCCCAATACTTTGTAATTTCATTTAATTTTTAAATAGCCCTGTGAATATATATTTTCATGATTTTAGAAGTTTATTTTGAGGTGAGATACTTAGAAATAATATTGTTGGGTCAAAAACTATTTGTTTTTAAATATAAATGTCCAGAAAGTTCTGTTGCTTCAAGAATGTTTATCACAGTGAAACAAAGAACTTGCAAGTAAGGAATGGGACAATTTTGAATAGACTGAGTCTTGTGGTGTTGAATCAGAATTAGAAAAATTGGTATAAATTTATGGTTTTAGTTATGTATACAATTCAGATTGATTAATATAGAAATATATATATTCTAGATAGGTTTGTGTTAGTACACATGGCTGTATTTCCTATCTTGGTCTGCTAAGAGGGTGAGGAAAGAGTGACACAATAGTAGCAATATGCATGCTTAGTCACACATTTTTGGCTTGGAGAAATCCATGCTAGGGCTGGTGCAGAGGACCCACTATGGGTCTGAAATACGCTGATACCAACATAAAGAGGTGCTCAAATGATGATGGGGACTGACTGAAGAAACTCCCAGTAGCACAAAATTGGGATGATTTTGTGTAGATAATAGTACAAAGAAAGACAGAGAGAAAAGTCGTTCCTTAAAGAACATTTCCAATTAATAAATGCAAAATGAATGATGAAAATAGGAAATAACTGTAATAAAAATACCTCAATGATATTTTGTAGACAAGAAGAATCAATGGATACAAAAATAATTGGATGAAAGTATGATAAGAAATAGCATTTATGCAAAGTGTCAAAATAGTTCTACGAAAGATACTCATGAGTAAAAAGAAAAAGCCGTATATTTACAATTAATAAATATGGCAGATATTGAATGAAACAAAACATCACAATTACCACCAGAAATACGATATTTTACATGTTCCTCTGATGTGCTAAAAATCACATGCATTGCTCCTCTACATACGGTGTTTTTTTTTTTTTTTAATGATGAAAAATCAGAAGATTTATTTGCTATAACTTGTAATCTTACTCCATCAAGTAAACTTTTGCAGTAAACTCAGGAAAAATCATTACATTTTGTGTCTGTGTTTGTGATAAATCTTTAAAGAAGTTACATTTATATATATAAGTTTTCTCTGTGTTAAATTGCTGTCTACGGTTTATATTAATATCATCAACCAACATTTTCATCTATTTCAAGTTAACTAAGAATTATTTTATTCAAAATAATTATATTACACAAAATGTATAAATTATAAAAAATTAAAATTGAGATGTAGTCTACCAAATAACTGACTCCTATTCTTTAGAAGGGTCAAAGTCATTAAAGACAAAACAAGATGAAAGAACTGTCATAAAATGAGAAAAAGTAGATTCATGACCACTAAATAAAATAATGTAATTCTGGATTCAATCTACACAATAAAAAGACCATTTAATGCACCAAATAGTGAAAGTGGAATAAGGGTTGTATATTGGTTAATGTTATATCAATTTCAGTTTTCTGCTTTTGATCTTGTGTGGTTATTTAAAATTCATAGTTGGGGTAAAAGATGAAAGGAACATGGGGAAAATGAAAAAGGACATAGAAAATAGAAGGAGACCTGGGAAAACTGAACTACTTTTCAATTTTTGGGAAGGTCTAAGATTATTTCAAAACAAAAATTGAAGAAAAATTAAAAATAAATCAAATTTCATAATAATGTGAGTGAAGAATATATAAGAAAGTTTATTCCAATAATATTTAAAATAATAAAATATTGTAGTTAACATTTATGTTAAAAATATATAGTGGACATAGCCATATGTTTAGGTTTGGACCTTAACCCCCTCCTCACAGTCCGCCCACCACCACCCCCACCCACCACGCCCCGCAAAAAAAAAAAAAAAAAAAAAAAAAAGTTATGTGTTGAAGATTTAGTCTTCAGTAAGGGAAGTTGTAAAAATTTTAGGAGGTGAGACCTGGTTGGAGGAAATAGACCATTAGGGTGGGCTTGACCTTGGAGGGGGTAATGGGACCTTGGTCCTTTTCCTCTACCTCTCTCTGCTTCCTGGCCTCTAGGAGGTGAGCAGATTTCTTCCATCATGTGCTCCCTCCCATGATTTTCTCCCTACAAGTCCACAACAATGGAGCCCAAAACACTATGGACGGAGACTTCTGAAACCATGAGACAAAATAAATGTCCTTTAAAAATTGTTTTTCTCAGGTATTTTATCATAACCATGGAAAACTGACTAACAGAAAATTGGAAATGAGAAGTAAGATCGTTGCTATTTTTATATCTGATGATGTGGTTCAGAGCCTTCGTAATTTTTTCATGGGAGGAGTTTAAAAATGTGGGCAGAAAATAGATTCAGGATAGAGAAGCACTTAAATGCTATAAGTGAAGCCAAATGGGGAATTCTGGTGGAGCTCAGCATACCAGAATGCTGATAGAAATGTGGACACTATAGGTAGTGCCTTTTAGGTTTCAGATGAAATGAGAACTCCATTGACAATTGAACTAAAGACCGCCCATGTTATAATCTGGAAAAGAAAATGTCTACATTTTGTCCATGAAACTATAGGAGGCTGAATTTTAAAAGTGATAGACTAGTTAATGTGACAGGGAATTTCAAGGCACAACATTATTCAGGCTGTGATACGAGTATTGGTGTATGCTATTAGCCAGATTTACAATAATGAGCGAAAATCAGAGCAGAAATATTTTGAAAACTTTCAGCTTGGCCAGAAAAGTAATAATTTAAAGTTGTGGCCAAGGAAGATGTTGTTTATGAAGACATTAGCACCATTAAAAAGAAGCCAAGGCTGGGTATTATGGCACAAGACTGTAATCCCAGCAGCTCAGGAGACTGAGGCAGGAAGCGTGCAAGTTCAAAGCCAGCCTCAGAAACTTAGTGAGGCCCTAAGCAACTCAGTAATACTCTGTCTCTACTTAAAATATAAAAAAGGGCTGGAAAAGTGGCCAAACTAGGTGCCCTACAATAGAAAAATGGATAAAGAAAATGTTATTAAGATACAAACACACACACACACACACACACACAATGGAATATTACTCAGGCATAAAGAAGAATAAAATTATGGCATTTGATGGTAAATGGATGGAACTGGATAATATCATGCTAAGTGATATAAACCATTCCAAAAATACCAAAGACAGAATGTTCTCTCTGATATGTGGATGTTAACCCACAATAAGGAAGGGGAAGATTAGAAGTTCGTTGGACTAGACAGAGTATTGAAGGAAAAGGGGACGGGAATAGAAAAGACAGTAGAATGAATCAGACACAACTTTCCTATTCTTATATATGAATACATAATCAATGTAACTCCACATCATATACAACCATAATAATAGGATACTAATTGGAACAAGTTATACTTTTTCCTTGTATGTATAATATGATAAAATATGTATATATTTTATTTATATCTAGAAAAAACAAAGAAACCAAATACTTTGCAAAAGGACAATAGATAAAAAAAGGATACCTCTACCTCTTTGTCTACCTTTCTATTTAGTTAGGAATCATTAGCAAGACCCTGGTCCTACTGAACTGAAAAGTTTAAACTCCTTTGAAACATCTTGCTTTTGAAATGAGCTCTGGAAAGCACTATTCACTTAGTGGGGATTTACTTCCCCATTTTTAGTCATGCAGGCACTTAGAGTTGTCTGCAATAGCTAGGTCCAAGGGAGCCTAGCTATTGATTCTACTCACAGATGATCTTGGCATAATCCATATGATGCTAGTTTTGCAGTCATGCAGAATGCTGGAGTTGCAGGTTTATATATATCTATATTTCCAAGAAAGGCCTAAGAGGTCAGGCAATGAGAGGCAGGCTTAAAACCTCTGTGGTCATCCCCTGAGAGGGTGATGCTGTGAGAATGAAATCCAAACTGCAATGGAGACCCCAGGAAGTTAGAAATCTCTGCAGTGAGGTACACCTGCCAAGGGAAGCCACAGAATAAAAGCACACCTATCCCCAGAGAGTGGACCTTTGGGTTGTAACTGGCAAAACCACAGTTTGGGCAGTGCCCAAGTCCTTTCAAACTTGCATCATGCCACCACATGCCCCAGATTCTGAGTATGGGCTGCAGGATTTAAAGTTTGCCCTGATGGAATTAAATCTTGCTTTGGTATTCTATTGTTCCCTTTTGGAATGTGAATTTATCATGTGCATAAGTTGGAAGTATATAACTTCTTTGTTTTAATTTTTATAGGGCCACACAGATAAGAGTTTGCCTTGAATCTCAGAGGAGACATTGAGTTTGGAATTCTACTAATGTCAGAACTATTAAGACTTGGGGACCTCTTGGAGGTGTACTGAATGTGTTTTATATTGAGAAATGGACCTCAGCAGCTGGGGGCTAGAGACAGAATGCTTTGGATTGGAGCTTAAATGCCCTAAAAGTTCATGTGCTAAAAGCTGGGTCCCCAGCTGATCCAGTTATTGGGAGGTAATGAAACTTTTAGAAGATGGGGCTTAACGGGAGAAAGGTTTTTGGGAGCGTGCCCTTGAAGCAAGGGTATTTTGGGATCTTGCTGTCTGTCTCTCTGTGTTTGTGTGCTTACAAGTACTATGAAGTTAACAATGTTGTTCCAACATAAATTCCTCACCATGATGCTCTGACTTACAATAATTCCACAGTGCTGGGGCCAGGTGACTGTGGGCTAACCTCTGAAATCATGAGTCAAAAGCAATATTTCTTCCTTTACATTGATTTTCTTAGATACTTTAACTCCCAAGGGAAATCTAACATGCCATACCATATATAATGGAATATTTTACAGCAAGTAAGTTTATCTTCAACACAAATACTTCTTGTGTGTATGATTTATTAAGAGAAAAATAGCGTCAAGGAGTTGTGTTGGATCTTTTTTTTTTTTTTTAAATAACATAAATATACAAATCCATGCAGAGGGAAGCCATGAAAGGTTTTCCAATAAACTGCATGGTTTTCCCTGTGTGTTTGGCTTGTGGTTAACATCTTCTTCATCTCGACTTTTTAACTTTTTTGTTTGTCATGATTTTTTAAATTGAGCATGCATTCCTTTCATAGCAAGCAGAAACCAATAAACAGAAAGTTCCTTCAGCAAACTTTGGGCATTAAGCTGAATCCCCTAAGCTTTGCTGAAGCAGAATGAAACTATAATAAGGGCAAGTTGGTATGAGTAAAAATTAACTTTGATCATATTTAAGCTAAAGCAGATTAAATATTAGGACTCATTACAGGAGGAACATATTGCTCCATCTTCAGACTCCTGAAAAACAGTGAAAGCACATCCCCCCAAATGCAAAGATAGTTATATTTGGCAGATAAAATGTGCTGTCTATCCAGAATTTCATTTTGTTACTGAATTATTTTCATATTAAGTCTTTTTAATTTGCACTCTCATTAGGGGTTTGCTCTCTGTATTAGAATCCCACAAATAGTGGAATTCCAACAATGTTTTAGCCAAGAATTCAACTATTTTTGTACCATTTATTAATGTGGGAGTTTATTTCCCATTTTTTTTTTAGAAACTCCATATAACAATGCTAAACACTTCATTAAAATAGTTTTTTTTTCAAGTCAAAAAACTAACCTGAGATCTAGAAATTGTCTTCAAGCAAATCACTATGATACTACATGCATTGTGTAGTACAATCTTCCCAATGATACATTTTCAGTGACTTCAAAATGCTGTTTTTACATTTATTTAACAGACACGTATATGTATATGTACTTTTGCATAGCTGATACATAAATTCATTTTATCCAAATTTTAAGGATTTCTAATGCCATTTTAGAAATGCCTTAGTAATTTTCTTATACATTATCACTTTTATAGATTTATAGCTGGTCAAAATTTAATGTGATTTTTTTTCCTCATTTTTATATTTTCATGGTGGAATGAAAATAGAAACATTTTTTTTTTCTTTGCCATCACTCAAAGTCAAGAAAGGAAGAATTTGTTCTGGTAACTACCATTTTGACAGCTAAAATAGTGGGTTTGGATAAATGTCTACAAATTTATGTGATTTTTTTCTGAGCAATGTGACTGCAAGAATGGAAGGGAGAGTTTTTTCAAAACAGATGTTCATGTAAAATGCTGAACTCTGCCTGTGTTGGAAATAACATAATATTAGCCTTTAGTGAACTATTTCTTGACATCCTCTCTAGCTATGAAATGCTTTAGTAGAAAAATGTCATATTTTAAAAGATTTTCTTCATAACTATGTGATTTTACTCAAATATTCTGGTCACTTGGAATAAAACAATAAAATTTTTATTTTTTGTAATAAATATTGAGATATATAATAGCAAGCAAAATTTGGTGCTTGAAGAAACCATGAAAACTTGGATAACTGAGAAAGGAGAAACATTTTAGACATTCATTGGTCACTTTTAAAAGATATTAATTAAAATTATTAGTAAGAAAAATTAATTCTGCAATTCCTTCAGGGCTAACTGATCCCCAAATTAAGCTTCAGCGTATTAGATTGTTGCTAGGCAATTTTTGCTGTGTCCATAATTTCAGGATTTTGTAACTGTTTATTGTTAACAGAATTTCCTATTGGTTCCTAGAAACCAAAGTAAAAACTGTGAAGCCTAAAATTAAATAATTACTCAAAGCGTAAGCCTGCTGGAAGGTTACATTTGCTATACATGGGTGATCACTGAAGAAATTCAATTTATGTGGGGGAATGAAAGTCATTTTAAGAAATTAATATTTAATATATTAATACATGTTTTAAATTAATAGTACCTAATGGAATGAAATGTTGATGGTATCCTTATATCATAATTTCCAATAACCTTGTTTCTCTTTCCTGCTGTAAGTCTTCATTTTCCTCAAGGCAAGTTACACTATTTTGTTTTCAATTATACAGCACAATTGTTGAGCCCTGTTAATAGAGAAGGCTTCTTCCCACTCATGGCCTTTTCACTCTGTGAGTGAAGTTCAATCAGTGTAACTCCAGACTTGCTTCATATTCTTTACAATTAAGGTTACAGTGATCTGCTGCAGTCCAGGGTTTCCTACGACTGAATATATATGTCTCATTTAGGAGTGTTGTATTAGTGAAGTCCATTTGCCTGTATATATAAGCACCTGACTACTTGAAGTTTGTTAATAAAGGTCATAAAAGTAATAAAGATCAAAGTTTTGGTCTTATCCTTTATCTTGGCTTTGTTTCTTAACCTCTTCAATATTAGGAAGTGAAAAGGAGAGTGGTATTTTGGATATCCCACGTTGGAGATTCTAACATGTATCAACTCTTTCGTAAGTATTGGGTTAAACAGAGAACATCAACACGAATGAGAGATAAAGTGCTAAAAGAGTAGGAAAGGCAATAGAAGAATAAGCCGATCATTTCAAAGCTATGTGTGAAATACCATGTTGTAAAAGGGTAGGCAAGATATGCAATGGGAAGAGGGGACAAGAAGGACTTGACTCAGTTCCTGAGAATGTGTGCCTGTGCTCAATCTTATCGTATACAAATCAATAACATGGGTAAAGTTGGAAATTAGTGAAAAAAATTTGGAGGAGGAATAAAAACTTACAATAAGATACTTTTTTTTTTTTAGTCAGCTTTCCATCACTAAAACAAATACCTGAGATAATCAACTTATAAAAGATTTATTTGGCTCACAGTTTTGAGGCTTTCAATATATAATTTATCAGCCTTTTGCTTTGGGGCCTGCCACATCATCTCAGGAAGGCATGGCAAAACAGATCCACTCCCCTCATGGCCAGAACACAAGAATGAGGAAGCTGAAAAGACATGGATCTCACAGTCCCCTTTTGAGGGCATTTCTCCAGTGACCTAGTTTCCACTCTCTAAGCCCTATGTCTTCAGTGTCTACCACCTCCTAATAATGCCACACTGGAGACCAAGCTTTTAACACATGAACCTCTGAGATCCAATACTATAGCACATGGTATATTCAAATTATAGCACATAATATATCCCAAGGAAAAATAAGTAATTATTATCTTCTGAAACATAAACAGTAAAGCAGGTTGAGACAGGAGATATACACAGAGGGACAGAACATGCAGGGTCTGGTAGTTCACACATACAAGGCAAAATACCCTTGGGTATAGCTCTGTGTCAGAGGTACATTTGGATGTATTTGTGTTGATATTTTCCAAGCAAACAATAAGTTCCAGTAAAGCAGATAACATGTCTGTTTTTACTTATTATTTTTGTTGCAGCTTATTACTACTATAATATAGGTAATTATCATTTATTTGTATAGTTTTATTTATTCAGATCTACAATATAACTCTTTTTAAACTGTTTTGCTAAAATCTAGAGTTATAAAAGTTGCACACACATACATTGCATGTGGGACAGCAAATTGGTGCAACCAATCTGGAAAGCAGTGTAGAGATTACTCAGAAAACTTGGCATGGAATCACCATTTGACCCAGCTATCCCACTCTTTGGTTTATACACAAAGGGCTTAAAAACAACATACTACAGTGATGCAGCCACATCAATGTTTATAGCAGCACAATTCACAATAACTATATTAAATATACCATGAATATACCATGTGAAACCAACTTAGATGCCCTTCGGTAGATGAATGGATAAAGAAACTGTTGTATATATACAGAATGGAATATTACTCTGCATTAAAATCATGGAATTTGCAGAATGGAGTTAGAGAACATGCTAAGTGAAGTAAGCCCCAATCCCCCCAAACCAAAAGCCAAATTTTTTCTCTGATATGTGGGTGCTTATCCATAATGGGGTTGGGGGAAACATGGGAGTAATGGAGGAACTTCATATAGGGCAAAGGGGAGAGAGGGGGTAGGGGGGGAAGAAAGATGGTGGAATGAGATAGACATCATTACCCTAAGTACATGTATGAAGACACGAATGGTGTGACTCTACTTTGTGTACAACCAGATAAATGAAAAATTATGCTCAATGTGTGTAATATGAATTGAAATGCATTCTGCTGCGATGTATAACAAATTAGAATAAGTAAATAATTTTTTTAAAGTTGCCCATATTAGTAAAATAATTTATTTACTATTACATATTTTCAGAATTGTTCAACTACTACCGCAATCTTATTTTAGAACATTTTCAATACCACACAAAGAATGTGCTGCCCTTTTATAGTCACTCCTGATTCCAGCTGCCAGCCTAGAAATCCACAATCCACTTTCTCTATTTGCCTACTCTGGATATTTCACATAAATGGTACCATATAAGATGTGGTCGTTTTTGTCTGACTTCTTCCAGTTAACAATGTTTTTTGAGGTATATCCAAATATAGTGGTATTCTGTTATTTTTTATTGCTGAATAGCATTCAGTTACAGAGCTATACTCTAATTCATTTATTCATTCCCTCATTGAAAGACATTTTAATTTTCCATCTTTTGATGGTAAATAGTGCCATCCTGAAAATGAAACATAATATAATGTGAATGAACAACTTAATGAAAACAACAGTATTAGAATGCTGTAATCTATGATATCTTACCTACAAAGTTAAAATATAATGTGATAATATTCTGTACAGTATAAGACAATAATAGTCCTAAATGAAGGAGACCAGATAGAACTATGTAAATATTTGATCTGATAGAATCCAACAAATAAAGCAATATTAGTTAACAAGCAATATTAGTTAACAGTAAAAGTAACTATATTTACATAGTAAATACAGTAAATGATTTACATAGTAAATCATAGTAAATGATTCATGGAGTAAACCTGGAAAATATAAGCAAAACCCAAATTCTTTTTTTTAAAGAGAGAGTTAGAGAGAGAGAGAGAGAGAGAGAGAGAGAGAGAGAGAGAGAGAGAAAATTTTTTAATATTTATTTTCTAGTTTTTGGCAGACACAACATCTTTGTTTGTATGTGGTGCTGAGGATCGAACCCGGGCTGCACACATGCCAGGTGAGCGCGCTACCACTCGAGCCACATCCCCAGCCCGCAAAACCCAAATTCTAATGAATTTGATTCTAATGATCTAATGATACAATTCCTGATAAAGTAGAAGTTGCTTATTATTTTGGTACTTCACAAAAAAATACTAGGAAAAAAAATATGCTCCTCTGGTTGCCTTGTATTATTTACCTTCTGCATCTTTTGAAATCATGAGAAGAGGAAAATTATGTTTTAAAATTGAAACAGAGAATATGTATCATTTTTCCAGATCTGTACCATTAGTGAAGGCTTTACTAATGTATTGAAATTGATAGAATAATGGAATCAAGGGCAGCTATTTCAGTATAAAAGGTTTCAAGTGCTATTTGGTGGCCTACTTTTGAAGCCATGGCTATAAACTCTCAATTCTCCTTTACAAGTGGTTTGTGGAGTCCCCAGCTCCAATCACCCCCCTTGCCAGGCTCCCACTCTACATACACCCTACCCTACTCATTTTAGTAGGATCCTGCATTTTGGACCAAACACCAGACAACTGGGACAAATGGTGCAATAAAGCCCGTAAAATTACACGAGTTAGCCAATCCACAAAGGGTCTGGGGACACAAGCTAGCCCCATTCAGCCTGCGTACAGAAGCTGCTCTCTCCAAGCTGTTGTCCTTGGCACGACTGGAAGTTGTTTTCTTTCATTTTGAGCCACGAGTAACCAAAGAGTTCTGCCTTTTCTGTATAATTTTCTCCAGGTATTGTGTTCTGTCACCAAAAGAATCTTTAAATATTATAAAACAGTTAGTGAAGTAAGCAGGACAGCATGACCATGACAATTATGTTTGAATAGCTTCTTAAGCAGATTGCTTTTGGTTTGCTGAGTCCAGATCAGAGCAAAAGCAGCTTTGGATGAAACTGCTGCCCATCAGTAAGCTTGTCCATAGCTAGAGCTGTCTGGGGTTCTGTTTGCTGGTCATGGTAATAGTCCTCCATGCCTGAATTTCCTTGGCATATGAATATTTAATATGAATAGGGCTGATTGGCTATATTCTAAGAACTGGATATTTCTCCAGATTAGGACTTATCTTAGGGCAATTGGAGCAATACACTACTTGAGCCATGCTTTCCAGAATTGGAAGCCTGTCACAGATTGTGTTTGGCAGAGATCTATACCACAAGTCTTCCACTCCTTTGTTGGTATTGATGCTTATTATTATTTTGGAAAAACTCCTGTGAAAGTAAGTGTTGGTTGGATGTCCCTGTGTTAGAGAAATGTTCTTCTTACTAACATTTTCCACTTGCTTTATTTGCTAATGCATAGCTTGCTGCTGTTGCTAGACAACTTTTTGCTTACCAGGCTCCCAGGGATATCATGGATCACACTCCTGAAGTCCACTGTCTAATTTATAGAGTGGAGAAAAGAATGAACGTCCTGAATCCCCCAAAACTTTAGTCTCAGCAGTGATCTAATTACTCGAACAGCAGAAAACCAATGCTAAACACTCATGGGCACTAAGTGTCACTGCATACCAACATGCTAAAGTGGCTGTTCTTTATGCTAAGGGACCAATTACCTTTTCTTAGAGGGAGGCAATGAGACTCTATGTGAATCCTGACCCTTCTGAAGTGGACAAAAAGACTTGAAATGGGAGGTTTTCCTTTCATTACCCAGAAGATCTGAAATGACGAGTGGCTGATGAGAAGCTAAATTGGGAAGCTGAAGTTTTACTACTTTAGAATTACTTCAGCCTTTCCCATCTGAGCAGTACCTAGGCCTCTTGCCCTCCAAAAGATAAATCTATCATTCAGTCCCTTTGATATTTACACAGAGGTTCATCTGTGTAATTTGCATTTAACTGAACAAGTCTCTCATCCATCTTATCTGTAACTGGGGGATTTTCCATCAGCCTGTTCTACAGAGCTCATCATTTTGTACAGCTGATACGTGCTCCAGAGGTGGAAAATATCAGGAAACTTCTTCCAAACTGCTGTCTCCTTTGCACCAGGGTTGCTCCTTCACAGCAAATGGCAAATGATAGCATATAGCTACTAATAGAGGACTCTGTACCTTTAACCTACATACAAAAGAACCAAAAAAAACTACTGTTGTCCTCCAGTACCATTCTTTAATAATTTCTATTTACCTAAAATCCAGTAATGAGATACAACAATTAAATCTTAAGATAATACCATAGGGCTATGTTGAGTACCAACAAGCAGGGCACTCATCCTGTCACCTTGCCTTTCCATTCTCAAGACACATACTGCATTAATGCAGTTGGGCCCTTCTTGACCTTGACCTTGACTTTACCATTTAGATAAATATTATTCTTTCTTCCTCATCCTTGAACAAATGTCATAGATGTGCAACATTCATATACACGGTATTAGAACTCTCTATTACATTAGGATTTATGGAACTACCATAAGGACCATCTTAGCAATCAAAAATCATTGATTCTAACCTATAAAGGCCCAGGTCTAGTACCTCATATTCTAAAGTACAACAAATACCTGCCTCACATAATTAGGACCAGAGAATTTTGACAATAAATTGGCACTTGTGTATTTATCAATGATTCAAAGAGGTATTTGTAACATCACCATAAGAAACATAGCCCGTGAATTTAACCTACTTCATAATTCTACCCAAATACTCCTGGAGCTCTCTGCCATGTTTGAATTATTCTCCCAGTTATCAACAAATAGGAGTCTAATAAAACTGAGTTTTGGTGGTCCTTCATGCTTCTATGTGCTTCTTACTTTTACTATGATTTTCTTTTGCTTTTGTAAAATTAAATAAATACTCTGGAAGTCTCCTCTACTATTCAGGCCACTCTAGTGCCTCAAATAATTGAGCTGAAAACTGATATATAAAAGAAAGGAAGAGGGGTTGGGATAGGGAAAGACAGTGGAATAAATCTGACCTAACTTTCCTGTGTACCTATATGAATATTACAAAGTGAAACTCACCATCATGTGCATTCACATAAGACTAATAAAAACCAACCAACCAACCAACAAACTACAAGTTAATAGAAGAAAGTTCAGTAGAATAGAGGGAAGGGAACAAGGGAAACAGGAAGGGAGAGAAAGGGGAAGTACTAGGGAATAAATTAGAATAAATTTTATTCCATGCTTTTACAATTATGTCAAAATGAATCCCAATATTGTGTATAACTAAAAAAAACAATAAAAATATAGTGGAAAAGAAAAGACATCCAGGGGTCAATTTTAATGCTATGCTTCTCAGGAACTAAGTTGACCCAGTTTTGAAGTCTTAACTAAAACTCTTGGTTTTACTTCACAAGCGGTTTGCTGCATCCCCATCTCTAATCACTTCTCTCTCTTATCAGGCTCCAATTCTCAAGGGAACAGTGTGCATACCCTCAGACTACCTCTTTCTTCTATTGGGGTCTCATTCTCTGTGGCCAGATACCAGACAAGTAGAGCCAGCCTCATTGTCCCAGAGCCCATGAAATTATTCAAGCAGCCAGGGAACAGAGAGCCTGGGAATCCTGGCTAACTCATCCTGCTTGCCATGCAAAAATATCCTGTACCACTCCAGCTGGCTGCTACCCTAGCACTGTGTGCAGCCCTCTGTCTGGCCTGATAGGCAGCCTTCTCTGCTTTGGAGCTGGACATAACAAAGGGTTCTCTACTTTTCATCTATTTGTGTCAGTGTGTTGTGTCTTACCATCAAAAGAATCTTTAAATCTTATAAAATGCCTATTTCATGAGTTTTTTCACATTACTCTCCAATCTCATGAAAATAATAAAGTGATGTATCATCTGATATTCTGTCTCATAGCGACTATAGTTATTTTCTGTTTTAATTTGAAGCTCCTAGTATAATTCCTGTGCCTAGTACATGCTGGAGTCCTTTAATACATATGAATTTCCTTTTCACATAAAAGCCTTTCTTCTCTAGCCTGTTTATTAGAATTAGACACTTATTTCTAAGAAGAAAAAGAAGGGGAGGAAAAAAAAAAGAAAATGAACAATGAGTCGCACTGAGTTTAGAGCAATAATTTTTTAAGGATTTATTTTTTCTAAATGTAATTCCATAGCAACACAAACCTGCAAATGCTAAAAAGAATGTAGCTGACTCAAAGGTGGAAACAACCAAAGTAGAGGAATCTTTAGTATATACCTAAGTGATCTATTCTTTTCCTGCTTGCTTTAATATTAAAAATCTTTCATTTGTAGGACAATATATTAATAGAAAAATTGGGTGTTTTCTCTTTTCAGAATTGCTGGTAAAGCTATTCTCATGCAGTGTAAGCTTAACTGCAGAAACTTTTATGCTTGTAGAAAAGACTTTCCTAGAATTGGAATTTTTCACCAATAAATATTGTTTAATTCTTTCTACACTTTAAAATTGCTTGTGATTTCAATACAAACACATGTGTGTGTATGTTACATATATCAATGAGGCCTAGTCATGGGAGTATTTTTAAAATCTTTCTTCTATTCTTCTTCCTGCTACTGGTGATTCTAATGTGCATGCAAGGAGAGCCACTTTACTAAGAGTACATTTTTAAAGACTTGATCTTGCAGTCAGTAGAGAAAAGTAGCCTTAATTTCGAATACAATTTTTCCTTTAATTCTTTTTTTTTTTTTTTTTAAGAGAGAGTGAGAGAGGAGGGAGGGAGAGAGAGAGAGAGAGAATTTTTTAATATTTATTTTTTAGTTCTCGGCGGACACAACATCTTTGTTGGTATGTGGTGCTGAGAATCGAACCCGGGCCTCACGCATGCCAGGCGAGCGCGCTACCACTTGAGCCACATCCCCAGCCCCTCCTTTAATTCTTAAGCATTCCTGTGTTGAATCACTGATAGCAAGTTACGTTAATAACAAACAATTAATTGAGTTGAAGTAGATTAAAAATAAAGCCATCTAGTTTGCTAAATTGCATGTGTTCTATCACATAGAACACAATAGAGCTATTACATGAAATCAATATAATATTTTTAATGTTATAATTAGTAATATCGGCTTTTTATATCTCAAAAATATCACCTGTCTCCTTTCTTACTCTCTGGTATTCTCTTTTCTCTTCTTTCTATTGAAGCTATAAATGTTTAAGTAAAAATTAAATCTACCATATGCTTTTTGACATATATAAAGCTAAATAACTTCAGTTCCCAAAATATAAGATGCCACCATTTGGTATTTATTCAAAATATTAAAAACCATCAGTGCGCTACCAGTACACTGAGAACTATAGGCAATTTTGTTGCATTCACTTATTATTAAATCTCAACAGACAATAATTCTGGTGATTGACGAAAGCAACTATGGCTTAATGAAGGAGCTGTAACTGTTTGTGTTGGAAATCTTGTGAGCCTCTTCTATTTACCCACTCATAATGGCAGTATATAGACCAATTCTGAATTTCCTTTTTGCAGATCTTAGCCTAGTTATTATATTACTCTTCAAAACATCCAAGTGAAAATTCAGGTAGCAATCTTGAATGAATTTCTAAAAGTACTTTACTGGCAAAGATCTTTGCAAGTTTTGGGCATTAGTCAAAATCATTGCTTTAACATTTCAAAATTGCAATTAAATTTTAATGATATTAGAATCAGAATTACATGAATGACAAGAGTTCTTCCCCCAAATATTGTTTATATTCATTAATAATTTATCATGTTAAAACAATTAATTATGTTAGTAAAAAAACTGATAATTTTTTAAAATGTTAAAATGTTTATTCATATACATTTTTCACTTTACTTATGATAATTTTGGCAAAATTACACTTGACAGCATATTAGTGTGTTCTTAGTTTAAATATTTTGAATTTATATAACGAATACTTGTAAAACAAACATTTATATTTGTTTGATGGAAAAACAGGTTTACTTCATCCCTACTTGATATTTAGAAAAATAAGATGCTGCATACATATATGAAGTATAATAAATGGCTTCATAATTATTAATAAATCAATAGCAATGCACAAACCATTTTATTTTTTCTCTGTTATCTGGAATATGTCTTATAAGAAAGAAAAACATCTCAAGTATAGGCAGTTTACTCACAATTTCTAAATCTAGAAATGTTAAATGGAGAAAATGTTAACTGGATTTTTTGGAGAGATAATTGCATTATTATAATGACTAAGATGCAATTCATTAATATATCTTAAAATCAATTACTAATTTTTAATCCACATAGGATGATTTCTTAAATACTGACTTTTTGAAAATATGGCACTTCCTTTTAAGATCTTTGGTTCAAATTGGAGGCACGATTTGCATTTATAACTGCAAATTTTAGCTATATTTCAGATTTAGTAAACCAGGATTCCCAGAAGATTCAGATTTCTAATTTCTCAAATAAAATTTGCTTTTAAATGGAATCAAACCATTTGTCAAGCATAAATGCCAAACGGTAATAAATGAAAGCCTTATGAAGGTGACCTGACATGAAAATATATTGTTTTAAATAGAAAGTAGGGAAGAAACTTGAATATATTGATAAAGTACTCTTTGCTATTCAACTATATATACTTCAAACCTTTTTTTTAGCTATCTTTCCTCTAATTAGAAATATTCTTTCATGTTATGTATACATATAAATATTTTTTCTTATTTGCATTTAATTTTCTGAAGCACATGCATTGTACATTAGTGAAAAAATATAGGACACTATTACCATTATCAAATACATTATTGGAAATGGCTAATTGCTTTAGTATATTTCTTTTAACCAAAAATAAGCATTGTCTATGTAATATAAGGAAACAGTGAATTAGATACATTAATCAAATTGTTCAAAGTTAGAGAAAAAACATATTTGAGCCATCTAAAAGGTATAGTTCTGTCCAAAGTTTGTGCTCTGTTCACAAACTTTCAGAATCTTGTATTGCTAAACAGAAGCTGATACTAAAAGATTTTGTGAACATCGATAAAGCAACTTGACTCTCTACTTCAAGGAAAAGAATAAAGATTTAGTTGTATTTACATGGAAGCAGAAGAATGTATCTTTACCAAAGTTAAATGTTTCCTAATATTAATTGTAGGAGCATTAGAAATGTAAATTTTGCACAAACTTATCCATTTATATAGATTCTAATGTATAAAAACCATGCAAGATAGTTTTATGTCAAGTACTTGTTATCAATTTTTTTTCTGTGTATCAGTATTTTTTAGGAGAGAGAATCTTTTGCTTTACTCAATTCTTTGCAAAAACAAGACAAACAAAATGATGCAGTATTTAAATTGTTTTATTCTCTGTCAGAACTTTTTATTTCTACAAATATCCATCATTGATGAACACATCAGCATCCTAAAAGGCATTGTGTGGCCCATAAAAGTAGACTGTTTCTTTTAAAATATAAATAAGAATTTGAAGTTACAATGTGCCTTCAATGAAATCTATGAGTCATAAAAGAGCTACCCTTCTTCAAAACAAGTGTAATTCTTCACATAGATTTTCTGCCCACAATAAAATGCCAAAGCAATATAAGAGATTTTGTTTCTTGTAATGCCAGGAGATTTGACATCTGATATTAAGCCATTTGTTGAGAGTATATATAACTACATCATAATGTAGGAAGTTGGAAAACCTTACCCTTTACGTACTTTGTAGGGAGTAATGACCACTTAATCTTTAACATATATTCACATAATAGGAATGTATGATGTGTATGCGTTTAAGGGAAGAAAAGGTAATGTTTATTGTTTCTGGCTCAATAGCCTACAAAGCAGGCTAACACTTATGTGACCAGATATTTCAATACATTCACGTAGTTTTCCTGGGCATCAAGTATGAATTGAAAGTATCAACTCTTACAAGGAAAGATCCAATGTTAACTTTAGGCATCTCTAGTTGCTCGGTGTCTTTTTCTAAGGCCCCCATTTGTTTTACCCCCACGTGATTCTGAAACTAAATAGAAAACAGTTACTCCCTATGAATAATTCTCCAAGTACCATAATGTCTTCTTTCTTCAAGGAATTGGTGAGCTCTCAAGGGTTAACTGGAGTGTCACTGCAGCAAGGCCAAGCTAATATTCCTGAGAGGTTGAACTGAAATCATGACCAGTGTGTGGTGCTCTTTCATGATCTGAGTGACATTTTGTAGCAAGTGCATTTCTTTCCCTATAATGAAAAACTAGGAAGGAAAGTTAGCTGCAGTTCTGTGACCTATTTTCTCTCTTTACCAGATCCATCCAGAGGGAAAGAGCTGACAAGGCCAAATCCTCATTTAAACCTGAACTCCAGATCTATTGGTACACACAGTAATTGTATTTATTAAAAGAAAAGATAATAGGGGTAATGAGCAACTCTTCTCAGAAAAAGGATGTACTTGCTAAATAAATTTCAAATTCATGGTTTATATCTCACTAGAAATTGTCACATAAGCTTTATAATTGGTTCAGAAAGCAAAAGAGACAGCCCATATTTTTATATGAAATTCTTCATATCTTATTATTTCTGTGGCTTTCTCAGAGAAACAGAACAAATAAGAAACTGATAGGCAGGCAGACAAATACATAGGTTATTATAGGGAATTGGCTCTTGGTGTTATGAAGATTCAGAAGTTTGAAGATCTACGGTTGTGAGCTAGAAGGGCTGGGAATGTAGCTCAGTGGTAGAGTGCACGCTTGGCATACCTGTTGCCCTGGGTTCAATACCCAGCACCACCCAAACAATCAAACATGAGGAAAAAAACAGTGCTGTGAATTGGAGAAACAGAAGGCAAGTTTAGGAATTAATCAAATTAATTAAATTAATTAATCAAATTAACCAAACATGTGTCCGTGTTTTGCCTGTGACTTATGATTATCAATGTTCTTTACATTATTAATAGAATTTAGTTCTGATTAAGATCTCTGATTCCAGTCAATCTGATTTGGCAATCTGATACTCTGAGTTACCTTGAACAATTATAAAATATTTTTAAACGTTTATTTGACTATGCTGCAGAAGACTATTCAATTTGTACATATTTTAATAAAACACTTTAAATGAAGCATAGAACAAGGTTCATGATAGAAAAATTAAAGTGAAATGTCACTTTGACTCTCCCCACTGAAAATGTCCCTGTGAGTCTTCAAAGCCATTCTGTGTAACTGTTTCAACTCTAAGAACTTTTTCATTTCTTCATTATTTTCCAGCTTTAGTCACTTAATACCAGAGTAACTTCTTGTCTCCCAAAGTGTCACATTCAACCCCGGAGGCATAACACTGCTTTTAATTTCTTATTATTTCTTTATACCTTTCCTTTTCCCTAACTGTGAGTTAGTTTATCATGAGTTTTCATCTTTTATTTATTTATTTTTCCTGTTTTTACTCTTTTCCTCAGAGAGAAGAGAGGAAAAGTATTTTTTTAAATGTCATTTTTGGAAGAAGAGGAAAAAAATAGCAAACATATTTAAATGAATCCATCAAAAACTAGGAAATTCTACATGATGGTAGGGGCTCCTTAACTCCCATTGTCTTTCCTAATACTCAGCCCCATAATTGTTGGTCTATCTTTACTTACAGGTAGGGATTACACTTGATGGGTATGGGTACCCAGAAGACAGGGAAGGCCACAGGCCATAAATGAAGACTGCCTCAAAAAAGCAGAGGACAGATTGTAGCAGGTATGGAGTGGGGGACAGTGAGCTGGCTTCAGCACCAAGAAATGAATTGTGGAAAAGTTCAGAGGAAGTCTGTGTATGATTCTAGGACCTACCACAACTTAATTCTTAAGAGTGATATGAGATTGTTTGGTGATAATCACCATGTGTTTGAGACAGGCTGCATAGCCTGAATGCTTGTAGCACAAAATCTGGAGACAGGTGGCTTGGTTTGAAATTCCAGTTGGCCACCCATCAGTTGTGTACTTTGGAAAAACTGTTTTACAGCTCTGTGCTTTATTTTTCCATTTGTATAATGGTGGTAGTAATAATATCTACTTTATCCTGCTGCGATAAATATAAAATACTATATGTTGACATTAAATTGGACATACCTGGCATTAGTGCTTGCCAACTAAATAAACAAGCACCTTGGTGCGTTCTAGCATTGACACAGTTGTGTTGATCTTCCTATCCACTCTGCCTTTTGGCTGAACATTACACAGGATGAGGATTTAATTTTGTTATTTCAAAGTATTTCTAGAGATTTCTACCTGTGGGAGTAGGATGAACACATGGGATATCTGAGAAATCTCCTACTCAAATGTAGCCACTACTTGCTATGCTTCGCGGGAGTAGTGCTTCACACAGAATTCCTGCACAACAACATCAGCTGGGCCAAACAGGACTCAATCAGAAGCCTGTGCCAGCACTCTGAACTTTCAAAATGAGTCAGGAAAAAATGATTCCATGAACAAACAGGCCATTTTGTATAGTACCAAACGGACCTTGGCATTTTTCACTTGTCATCATTTAAGCCCCTGCATCCCCATCTTTCTGCTATTAAAACCTGTGGTTTACTATGCATACAAACAAAACAATTTTTATTTAAATATTATCCCAAAAATATCAGAATGGAAAGCAGGAAATGTTATTGCCGAGGGAGAAACAAAATAGGGTTCAGTATAGAAGGGGGTTGAGATCACACAGGTGGCAGTTTCACAATATTGGGCTGCATTGTCTATAAAAAAAAAAATTGAACATGATGTCACCAACTAAGAACTGTCTTTAACAATACAGTGATAAAATACTGTAAACAAAGGTCATTGGTTGGTCTAAGTGTTGTGGTATGGACTGATGGATATAATCAATAAGTCATAGATATAGGTTAAAGATTATAGAAATAAGATAAAATAGGATAAAAAAAATAAGTACTATGAGATGAGTAATGTTAAACTGCCCGAGTAATAAGTCAGAAGTAAGCATAGAGCATAAGTTCATCAGGAGTAAGCATAAGTAATATCAGGATAATCATGTAACTGTAAGACATAGGATTTAAGCTATAGGAAATAAGATATAGCACAGTAAAAGTCAGTAGGCCAGTGTAGTTATAGATAAATAAGCTGATAAGTTAATATAGATATCAACAAGGTATAGTTGTGAACAATTGTATTAGCTTGATCATGTAGATATAAGGCTTATAAGATATCAGTAGTAAAATGATGAGTAAATGAGATTAACTGCAAGCATCAAATAAGCTACCAGTACTGGAACAGCAGGAATGGAGTTACTGCGCCTATATGAACAAAAATTGAAGCCGTAGGGACTCCATCTTAGCTGCTCTAGACTCCATCTTAGTTTTTCTGTTATTGCTCCTATGAAGAGGGAACTGCAGGACCCATTTCTGATAAACAAAAATGAAAGCTGTCTTCTTAAAAAACAAAGAAAGAAAGAAAGAAGAAAAAGAATGAAGAAAAAAAGCAACAACAACAGAAAAACTGTTTTTGTGTACTTTTTACCCCACAGAATGCACCCAACTCAGGATATGGTGGTGGTCGTGGTGAGCTACATCCTGGGATTGAGTACATTTATGGTCTATCTGACTTTAAAATAGATTATCGCCCCTGCTCAGCTGAAACTCAGGATACAGTGGTCTAACACTTGTTCAGACTGAAAATGCAATAAAGCTGTCTTTTTTAACTTCTGTAACTTGCTTGCTTGCATGATGCTGAGAAAAGCCCCTGAGTTGTGGTTTATTCCATCCTTTTCCCCAAGGTGCAGGGCAGGAAATTGCTGTTCTCCCACAGAGCATCAGTCTCTATGGGTGGGAGACAGTCCCCGGCCAGGTAAATAAAGCTCTCTTTTGTTTGAATTTGGACTTAGAGTGTTTTCTGAGGAGGCTCCCCATAACATATGTTCTAAATAAATCAGACACACATGAACTGAGCTCCATGGATTTGCTTTGATAGTAAGCTAATAACGATTTTGAAGCAATTGAACTATTTTTGTGCAGAGCAAGTTTCTGTAAGAAATAGTGTATTCATATGAAAAAGAGGTAGAACTCGAATTATTCCAATTCTGGCATTCTTTGTGCCCCCAGTTGTCTGAATCATACAGTTCTTTCATTTTGGAGAAATATTTCTTTCTCTCTCTCTCTTCTCTCTCTCTCTCTCTTTCTCTCTCTCTCCTTTCTCTTTCCAAAATACATGTGAATGTGGTTAAATATATTAATTCATTGTTGTCATATTTTATTTTATCTTTGTTAGTATATACACATACCTACAAATTTCAAGTAAAGAAAAGATTTGTCTCTCTGAAGTTCTTTTCTGGATAAAAATTTTTGTTTTATTACTCACAGTTAGTTTGCTAGGGCTGCCATTAAAATACCACATACTGAATGACTTCAACAACAGAAATTTATTTTTTCATAGTTTTGAAGGCTGGAGGTCCATAATCAAGGTGTCAGCAGGGCTGGATTCACCTGAGGCCTTTCTCCTTATCTTTCAGTTGTCTGTGCCTTAGGTGGTCTCCTCTCAGTGTATCCCTGTCTTAGTCACTACTTACAAGGACACCAATTGTATTGGAATAGGGAATACTCACATAACCACATTTAACCTTAATTACCTCTTTAAAGGTCTGCATTCAAATACAGTCACATTCTGAGAAACTGAGGCTTAGGACTTCAACGTGTAAACTTTGGGAGGACACAGTTTAGCACATAACAGAAGGGTTATTTTAAAAATGATGTAATCCAGTTATGAAATATGCCAAGTACATTACTGATAGACTTTGAAGAAAATTTTCTTCACTTTATTCTCTTAAGGAAGAATGAGACTTTGGAATCAGAGGACATCTACCAAGTTATACAACCCTTAGACTAGAGAACCACTCTGAGCCTCTGTTTTCCTATCGGAGAAAATGAAGATTCATTCATTCAGCAAATACTTAGTAAGCTATATGCCAGGTACTGTTCTAGATGTTTGGGATGTATCAATGTACCAAGCATAGATCTTTACCCAAATGGCATCAGGAGGTCACTAAGTCCTAATTCAAAAATAAAAAAGGCAGAACAAGGCACAGAAGGAAATGGAAGAGGGGCAACTTTAAACAGAGTGGCCAGGGTCAGTCTCAACTTGGAAGTGAAATTAACAATTGGCCTAATAAAAATGGGTGTTAAATGTGAGCCAAGTGAAAAAGTGACCTCCTCAATAATAAGGTAAAGGTATGTTCTGCAGCTGTTTCTGTTTTGCATGTTCCTTTGCACACTTGAGTGATTCTAATGCAGAGGAGAAGGAATATGTGTGAGTGATTATTAGTTAATTAATTGTTTGGCACTTGTCAGGGAAACTTCACAATAAAAAAAAAATGACTTAATAGTTGAAGCTTACAAGTTTCCATATAGGTTGTTGTTTGTTTTGTTCCCTAAAATGTTATGTTTAACATTATTTGGCATGTGGAGAAATTAAATAAGAGAAGTGAGTTCATATCAGAGGTAAGTGTGTGTATATGCTCATAACTTTTTTTAAAAAAAGCATGCCTGTTCATGTATTCAAATGTGGAAGGCATGTGCTAGGTAAGAGAGAAGGTGTACACACTCCTGAGATTATATATGCATCTGCTAAATATCAATTCACTGTAATTTATACTGAAAGAGTTCCGTAATTAGAAACAGATGAGAAAAGTGCTAAGTTGTTTTAGGAATAATTCTTAGGTTCAGTGAACTGAGAAGAAAAATATTCTGAACCATGAAATAAACCTTGGAGTTTTTAAAAATAAAGCTCTACTTTTTGATATGAATTATGCATTACCTAGAGGACTTCATTTGATATGTTATGCATTTGTTCCTTCTAGACATTTCCATAAGAATTTATCCAAATGAAAGATTATAAAATTTTCAGAGAAGAAAAAAATAGTGAATTGGGAATAATCTGCTAAATATTTCACAAGAGAAAAATTTAAGTGCAAAGTATATGAGTTATGAAAATCCTTATATTATGGTTTGAACCATGGGCATTTTGTCAACTAAGACTTTGAAATTTTTAATTTAATAATTTGTACAAGTATAACAAGTCAGAAATACATAACACATAAATTCTTATTCTGTTAGCAGAAAATGATTATGAAGTACTAATGATGGTTTTATTAATGACACAAATGATTGTATTTTAAGGTATTCTAGTGTTCAGTTTAATTTTAATTATTGTCATATAATCACTTTATATTTCTTGTAATTCTGAAAACTAGGTAGGGAAAATCACAATTGTATAAATTTTGGGTAAGCTGCTTTTATTCTTTTTAGTATAACCAAAGTTTCTCTGATTCTTTTCCAAAGTCTCTTTTTTCCCTACTCTCAGAAATAATTTATGCAAAGCTGGACACTGTGGCACATGTCTATAATCCCAGCTTGGGAGGCTGAGATAGGAGGATCACAAGTTCAAAGCCAGCCTCAGCAACTTAGTGAGGTTCTAGGCAACTTACTAAGACTTTCAAAAATAAAAAATAAAAAGGGATGGGGATGTTGCCCAGTGGTTAAGTGACCCTCAGTTCAATCCCTGGTACAAAAAAAAAAAAAAAAGGAAAGAAAGAAAAAAACAAATCAATGCACAGTATATATCAGAAAAAAGAAATGTCTGTGATTAAATTAGTAAACTATGTGTGCTTTTTTTTTAAAAAAAAAAAAACTCATCTGTCTTAAATATTCATGCTTGTCCTTTCTTTCGGTAATTTTAAAAAGCATTTAGTACAGTTTCCACAAAATTTGAAACATTAGAGAAACCATCTTTATAAACTTCATGGGTGATAAATGACCAAGTATTTTATTTAAAATACATGGAATTGAGGCTGGGGTTGTGGCTCAGAGGTAGAGCACTTGCCTTACAAATTCAAGGCACTGGGTTGGATTCTCAGCATCACATAAAAATAAAGGATACAATTTGATGGTGTTAAAAAAAAAACACAGTACTGTATTTTGGATATTGAATTGGATATTGAATGCCCCTCAAAGACCATGTGTTGAAGATTTGGCCTATAGGGAGGGGATGGACCATTTACAAGGTGAGGCCTAGTGGAAGTTAGTTCACTGGGGGCTCTCAAAGGAGAAATTGAGGCCCAGCCCCTTTTTCCTCTCCTTTTGTTCTCAATGCCATGAGGTGAGAAGATTTGCTGTACCACACCCTCCTCCCACCCCACTATGATGTGCTGCTTCAGCACAGGCCCAAGGGCAACTGGGCCAAGTAATCATGGACAGAACCATCTAAAAGCATGAACCAAAATAAATCTTTCTTCCTTATGAGTTGCTTACCTTATGTATTTTTTTCACAGTGTCATAAAGCTGGATAACACAAAGAGGAGTGAAATGAAAAATAATGTATCTGTTAACTAACAGATTTGAATACACAATTTCACATAGGAAAAGTTCTGGTTCTATTAGCTTGCAATGTAAAAAAAAAAATCTCCATTTTTAGCTCTATGGTATAGGGTCATGTTCAGTAAGAAAGATCCAATATTTCCATCTGTGAAACATGAACTACTCCCATTCCTTTAGTAATGCACCCCCACCAAAGGAGTGCCAGAAATGGCCCAAGTCCTAGCATTTGAACCTGAGGATGTGCAGAGCTGGAAAATACTGACTGAAGGAGGCCCTGAACATGAATGATGAGGATCAGGTCTAGAAACATTCTAGAATCAGATGGCTTGTTTATTGTGTTCAGAGAATGGTACTTACTAACCATAATCGGCTCAAAGTCTATTCAGATCTGAATACCCAAGGCTCTTATAATGCCAAGGCTCTGAAAGGGGGACTATCTGGGAATATATTGCTTATACCTATAAAACAACAGTGTTCTACAATGAACTTACTTATCTATTGTGTCAAATAAGAGATCTCATTCATAAGATATTTCACTTATCTTAATGTGAAGAATTAAGCATATTAAGTCATTGATGGGGAACGTTTCTAGTGGGAGAACTAGGCACATGTGAGAGCAGGGGGCTTAAAGAAACCTCTAACTCCTGCTCGATTTTCCCCTAAAAGTAAAACTTTTCTAAAACATAAAGTCAAGTCTATTTAAAAAAATCATTTCTTTCTGGTCTCTTGAACATTGTCCTAATGAATCTAAAGCAGTTATTATGATGATTCATCTCTACCTCTGCAAATTTATCATTCCGTTTATTGTGTATCCCTATGATTCCTGTGTGTTTGTGTTTGTGTGTGTAATAAACTTTTCTCTTATCAAAAAAGTTAAACAGCCCAAAGGAAAAAGACATTGAGGTAGCATGGTATAACTGATAAATCTGAAGTATTGGAGTAAAATAGAATTTGGTTGTATTCCAGTTATGCTATTGGCTGGGAATTTAACCTTGAGGATGTCCTTCACTTGTGTGTATTGTACTGTTAAGGGACCTGAGAATAACAAGCCACTACCTGGCCGCTGTGAGTAGTCAACTGATGAAAGCATTTAAAATAGCTGATTTCTGTTGCTATTTCTTTTTCTCTTTAATCTCCCTCCAAGATTTTTCTCATACAGTTCTTATCTCCTTCCATTTATATGTAGTGAGGATTCTACATTCCAGCTGTAGCACAGATAGATAACATAGTGATATGGAACATCAAAAAAGAAAGCATTTGAAACTCTCATGTCCCTCTCAAAGGGCTGTTCTGAGACTGGTCATGGGAGGGTGGAGGATGAGATAGGAAGTGATAGAAGGATGATGTATATGGTATCTTATTTTTATTTTTTCTTACTACAAGCATGTGTTCACATACTCTTTAAGCAGTTTTGAAGTGGAAAATAAGATTTACTTAAACAAATAAAGAAAAAATTTAAACTTTCCCTTGGACAATTAGTACAGGGAATAATTTCACTGAAAGAAAAACATCCTTTATGATTTTAAAAAAAATAGGTATACTATTCTGTTTTGTTTTCCTGGTAAGTAGTATATATATTTTGCAAATATAAGGGAACTCTTTGTGCAGTTTTCTTTATTACATTAAGATGATCAAAAGTTCTGCTCCAGCAGTTTTCAGTCCTATAGTCCTTATTGCCTGCACTTGGTTTTGTGTCTCTGGTCATTGATCAAATGAGAGGTCTAGCCAAGGTCATTACTCACAAAACAAATGAAATGGCAAAAGGGAAGGACAGTGAGGGGACAACTTGAAAGGTCATTTAAATTATCCTATATTAGTAAGCTCTTCAAGTATAATAGAATTGCCAGTATTGTGCTATCAGGAGAGAGGAATCTTTGGCTATTAACTTCTTGATAGTGTATTAAAAAACTTTATTGAATGCTCTTGCTTCTTCCTTGGTAAAAGTACCAAGCAAGACAGAAATTCTCCCTTCTTTAAACCTTCTAATGCAGTACCCAAAGGAGGCATAAAGAATAGGCAAAGAACTGAAGGGACAATTATATAATTAGATGTTTGTTACCAATTAAAATAAAAATAAATATTTTCCAAGTACTTCCCATATGTCAGATGCTATACTCAATGCAACATAGTTTGTTTTTCAAACCACCCTCACCTATGCTACAATTGGGTCTCTTATTATCCATCATTTATAAGAGACATATGTCTTTGAGAACTAGGGATGTGCTTGAGTTTACATGACTCATAAGGGCACAGACAACACTAGAACCTTATAGTATCTGATGTTAAGCTGAAGTGATGTGTATGTTTTGGGGTCAGGTGGAGTGAAAAATAGCTAACTAGAGGAATCAAATACAGAAAATGCTTAAATTGGTGTTGATGATTTCTTAAAGACCTAAAAATGTCTATAGATAAACCACTCCTCGAAGCCATTAAACTATTAGAAATTTTCAATTTAAAAATAAAACACTGGTTCTAGAACAATTAGGTCCCAAAATATGGTGCTATTTCATGCCTAGTATATGTAATTTTAAAATCAGAATCATTAGATTTCAAAATATCTCTCACAACAGCTCTATTTAACACTCTATGTTTATTATCTTTGTGTGTCAGTGAATCTTTGACTTTTTATTTTTATTAGGATAAACTGACAGCTGTCTACTGTATTGTCACCCGTTCTTTTTAAAAATTGATACCCTTCAACTTTCAGGCACTATTAAAGTTATTTCATTGTTTTACAGTTAATGTATTTATCAATAGTGCTGTAATAGCAGCTACAAAGTACTAATTTATTAGGCTATTCTACCATCATATTTAAGTGGAAGAATGACTGTTACTGAGTACTTAAATTTAATCTCAAGAGAAAAAAATTTGTTCTATGCTTCACAAATTTGAATTTTTAAAAAATAATAAATACTAAGAGTAGAGATGGATTGAGGGAAAATAAAAAAAATAATATTATGTAGAAATCAAAGCATCTACTCTGGCTCATTAAAAATAAGAAAATATTAGTAATGTCTTTCTTCCTCTATACAACTAAAGACTTTTATTTCAGATTTTAAGATAAAAATTTCAATAGGAATGTTACTAGTGGAGTAACAGGACACTGGCAGAGAAAAAGCAAAACCTGAGGCATTTTTCAGACCAGATGATCAGTAGCTGTACAAATAGGTAAGTCATGTGATCACATACTTTTGCTATTGATGCCCAAAATACAAATATACATATATGCATATAGGTTAATACAGATATATGAAAGCAAAACTAGGAATAAAATGTTTTCCTATAAAATTTTACACTAAGTATGTAGATAATTTTATATCATGTTGGTATAATTAATATGTGGAAAACTGAAACAGAAATGTACCTAAAATAAATGGAAGAGTTGAGCAAAAGTCAACAGAAAAACACTGAAGCTCAGAAAGTTGAGATAGCAGGCAAAATACTACTTTTTTTTTTTTTTTTGTACCAGGGATTGAACTCAGGGGCACTTGACTACTGAGCCACATTCTCAGCCCCATTTTGTATTTTATTTAAAGATCTCACTGAGTTGTTTAGCTCCTTGATTTCACTGAAGCTAGCTTTGAACTTGTGATCCTCCTGGCTCAGCCTCCTGAGCTGCTGTTATTACACACATGTGCCATCCTGCCTGGCAAAATACTACTTTTTGAGGATAAGATAGATATCAAATACAAAGTTACACTGAACTAAGGAAAGATGTGATTCGAGTCCAAAGAATTTGAGAGCAAAAAAGGGAAAGACAGCAGTGATAGTGGAAACAAATAATTAGGCGACAAACTCCTAGTTACACCACTATAAAGCAGGAAGGGATTTCTGTGGATAGAGATGACTTAAAGTGCAAAAGCCAGGAAGAGAACACCCGGTAGAGCAGAATAGAAGGGGATGAGTGGGTGTGTGATGCTTCATATAAATTGTCAAATTGATTGTATTAAAAGATGCCTAAGATGAAGAGGCTTCTGGGTTTATCAATGAGAGTATTTCTAGGAATGATTAGCACATGGGCTAACAAACCAAGGGGAAGACCCATTCTTAGTGTGGGTAGCATAGTCCAATAGGTTGTGGGCCTGGATGGAACAAAAATTGGAAGAACAAAGAAGCAGCAGTCTCAAGCTCCATTCTTCCTGAGCAGGTTCTTTGACTGCTGCTGTGATCATCTGAGGGCATCAGGCTCCAGCTCCTCCACTGTTCCAAAGCAGACTCTGAACAGTGATTCTCCAGGAAGTCTCCAGGTCCTTGGTCCCAGACTGAGGTTGCATCATTAATACCTTTTGTTCTGAGGCTCCAGTTTCTGTGACTGAGAAGCTACTGGTTCCTCCATCTCTCCAGCCTTTGTGGGACTATCCATCTTTCAGTGATGTAAGCCAATATAATCAATCCCCTTTTATACTCATATCTGTATCTTTATATTTCTCTATATATCTATATCTTTATATATTTATTAAAGTCTATCTATCTATCTATCTATCTATCTATCATCTATCTATCTATCGTATATATAGACATAGCCTGTTGGCTCTGTTCCTCTAGAAAACCCTGGCTAGTACATGGTGGAAGGAAAAAAAAAATAACTCCCAGTTGCCTTTTTTCTATGGTTGGTAAAATTTGAATTTATGTTTGAAAGCCCTTCAGTGCAAATTGTTAGTGGAATGCATCCAACAGATGAAGGATATGTCCAATGGAAGGAAAGCAATGTTCTCTCTGTCCATGTGTGATAGCTATAGTTTAGCATGATTAAAGCTTATCATGTCTATTAAGAAATATTGAGCTATATTGTTAAAAACATGGTTTGTAATTAAACTGTACTAGTATTTTTCATGCAAAAAAGTCTTTAAGTGTACTGTTAATAAGTATGTAATTTAATGGAGTGCTGTGCTGGAGGTTAAAGGCAAACCAATTTAGTAATGGTATTGAATCAGTGGCTCTGTCATTTTACTCAAATTGCATTAGGCCACTAAATTTAGATGCTTATATTTCCTCTCTAAATTGACACTTTAGCAAATCCAAGAATAAGGCATTACTCAGTGTCAGGACTTGCATCATTTACTTTAACTTTTCCTCACATTTGAACATGGTTTATTATACACTTTTTTTCCCCAAAGATTCAGAGATATTGGAAAGGTTGTTGGGATTCATCAGCTTCAGATCATTAATTTTACATATAAATAAAGAGTATGCAATAGACAGAAAATAAGTAATCTGCCAAAGTGACATAGTCAGAGAATAAAAAGCAACAAAACCACAAACAGGACTCCAGAGTGCTCACCCTGTACTATTTCTGCATGACTCTTAGAAGAAAGGAAAAAAGTAATGAATAAATGAAAAATTTCTTATCTTTAGGAAAGTTATGGACAAATAAGTGCTTGACAACAGGAGGGAACAGAGTGCAATACTTTGATGTGTCTCTTGCTCATCCCACAGAGCTTCTGGTCCTCATCACGGTCCCAATTACTTAACTTTTGAAATCAATGATTAACATGAGGATCCTGGGGCTGGGGATGTGGCCCAAGCAGTAGCGTGCTCGCCTGGCATGCGTGCGGCCAGGGTTCGATCCTCAGCACCACATACAAAACAAAGATGTGTGTCCGCTGAAAACTAAAAAAATAAATAAAAATTCTCTCTCTCTCTCTCAAAAAAAAAAAAAAAAAAACAAAAACAAAAGCAAAACCCCTGAGGATCCTTGTGGTCAACTTGTTTACTAAGATGGGGTATTATTATCCCTGAACAGCCACTTTGGTCCTATGGGCCAAGTCCAGGTTGTGGGACTGTCCTGTTGAGTCTTAGGGCTGGGAGGAGTGAGGAGGCTGGGGATTGGTGATTTCATTCAATTCTTGAAAATGACTTCAGGGTTGTCTGCTTCAATTTGGTTGACCCACATGGGTGGGCAGGGAGGCTTTCCTTTTTAAAAATATTTGTTCCTTACTTTTATTCACATATAAATATATATACTATATATATATATATATATATATGATATTTTGATACATGTACTCAATGTATACAATCCTTATTCTATAGTCTAGTTATTACCCACATAATGGGGCGATTGCTTTTCTAATTCTTGCTCCTATCAGAAAGATAGTGATTCTTTAGAATGATAATGATATTTTTTTAACCATCTCTTTCCAGTGCACCTAAAGCTCAGAAACCTATATGATAATCAGATCAGGGACGATTCATTTTTTTCAAACAATTTCCCATATTTAGATGTCTCAGCTAATTCTGGAAGCCATGTACACACTTTCCTTCACTTATGATATGCATATTCTTATACTTAAGAAGTAATTTTGATTATCAAGAAACCTAATTCACATGAAGGAATTTATACATTAGAAAAAAATCTATAAAGATGTATTTGATATTTACTTAAGTGCCACATAATATTAATAAAGAGTATATTATTATGCTTTCAAACATTGTAAATCATGAAAATGATGTGCTTTTGTCTAGAAAATACTTCTAACAATTTATAAACTTATATGTGAGGATTTCATGAGCAATATTTATCATGAAAATCTGTCATTTATTTTGTAATTCTTAAAGCTCATCAACATAAATTATCATTTAACCTTTTAAAATAAACTCTGATTTAGTTAAAATGCATTCAATCCCCATCTCCAGGTGACACCTTGCTAGGCCCTATGGTGTGAAGAACAGATGGGGAAGCTAGTGAATTTCTTCAAGAAGCACTCAGAGGCAGACAGGTGAGCAGCCAAGCCACCACCAGTATGCCTGAGGGAACAAGCAAGAAGGAATATTGTTTCAGTCAGATTTTTTACTGCTGGGACCAAAAGAACTGATAAGAACAACTTTTGAGGAGGAAAGGCTTATCTGGGGCTCATGGTTTCAGAGGTCTCACTTCACAGATGATCACCTCCATTGCTTTGGTCTCGAGCATGACAACAAGGAAGCAAAGAGAGACAAATAAGCTCACCAAAGGCTTGTTCCCGGTGACCCACCCCCTCCTGGTACAACCTACCGACAGGTTACCACCTAGTTAATCCCTGTGAGGGGATCAATGCAGTCATTAGGTTAAGGCTCTCATAACCCAATCATTTCAGCTCTGAACATTCCTGTATCAGATCACACATGAGCTTTTGAGGGACACCTCATACTTAAATCATAACAAATATTTTCAAGAAGTAATCCAATAAAGTGTCACATTTGGGATAAGGTCTGAAGAACAAGCTTCAGAAGAAAATGGCAACTGAGTAGGATTTGAAAAGCAATTATTCTTTTAAAGTAGTTGATTAGCCAAACCTTTCCCCACTTTATAATTCCTTCACAATGAATTCTCAAATCCAAATAAAGCTTCTGCAGTATCTGACTTCCGCTCTCCCAATCATATACGATGTCCCAGTTGAGTTAGTTACTTGTCCTAGCACAGCTTAAAGGCAGACTCTTCAGGACTAACAAGTGCCTGCTTAGCACCATTATACCAGACAGATTTCAGCCAGAAGCTAGGATGCCTTTAAATTCAATCCTTTGCTTAAGCTGAAATTTCCTTTCAGCAAATCAGTGGGATAGATTTTGTAGCAAAACTTCCTTTCTACTCCCTGCCACAGAAATTTTAAAGATAAAATATTGTTTAATGGGTGCTGCTATGGAACTTTGGTTAATGACATAAGGCAAGAACACTAACCTGGTATATATGCATTCATTTTATTATAAGGATTTGGTATTTTTGCAAATTATATTTGATTTGGGTTCAAATATGCTATGCTATTTAAGTTGTATAATTATCCAATGCAGGGTACAGAGATAATTCTTTCAGAGTATTTGAAAGGTTGCTTCTCTAAAAATATTTGTCAGGAAGCTGTATATTTCTTTAGCAGTACATGGGAAAATGTGGGAGGTGAAAATCCCCAAAGTGATTCATTTCCTTGGCAGAAGAAATTATGACCACAGTCTGTCCTCTTTCAAAATGAGTATAATACTTTTTTTTAAAAAAATAAACTTATCCACAAGAAAAAAATTAAAATATTTTGTAGCTTTTACACACATGCACACACACACACACACACACACATATATATACATGTATATGAATATATTCATATACATACATATATATACATACACATATATGTATATACATTTATATATATACATATCACATTCACATAGTAGCTATATTTTGATTGGCTCACTGTAAGACACTAATAAAATAAAAGAGGCATTAATGGAAGTGCCTTGATAAATTGCTGATAGAAGGTACAGTTGTAAACCCCTGGTGCACTATAAAGACATCAGGAGATTTGCCTTACAACATCATCTACAAAAGCTTAACTTCTGCCTACATTGCTACAAAACAAAGAAAAAGAAAAGGGGAGAAATCCAGAGAGGAATTAACAAATAAAAAGAACTTAATTTCCTATTTGCAAAAAGTGCTAAAAAGAGTATTAAACATATCAATCAAAGCTGAAATCTGGTGTAGGATGTGCCTTTCTTTATTCTATAGACTACTTACCACCCAGATAATGGGGTGATTGCTCTTCTTAAACTTGTTACTATTGGAACGATAGCGCTTCTTTTTAATGATAGCAATTTTTTTAAACCATGCTTGATTTCTTGCTAGTGTGCCAAGAGCTCAGAAACAAGATGTCTGGCCAAGGTTAATAGCTAGTTTACCGTCTCTGGGAAGGATATTTCATGTAGGTTTTACAACCACAGACATTTTCTATAACCTCATCTGCTTGAAACACTATCAAAGACTAACTCTCAGAAAGTACAATTCATTTCAATCTGCCTACCATGCGCTTGGTACTGCCAACAAAGAGGAAAATATACAAGCATAAAGAAGAGATAAAACAGAAAAGCAATTGGAAGCAGAGCAAAAAGTAGAGTGAGCTCCAGGATGTGTGGCTCTCAAGCTGGGAGGAAGAAAGAAAGAAAGTCAGGATACAAGTTAGTATCTCAGGAGGAAAAATGAACCAAAAAGTCAAATGTGGTTTAGAATTGCTGCTCATAGGCTAATGGAATCTTCAGTGATATTTTAAATTTATGTAGGATTGCTTCAAAATCTATCATCCAAGTAACTAGAGAAACTCGAACCTGTCCAAATTTCCAGTGTTTTCTTGGGGCTAAAGTTCTGATGCTTAACTAACGTTATCTTCCTTTTACTCTGTATTTTCCTGGAAGTTGGTAAAGGACACTAGACAGTCATAGGGGAGGCTCAGTTATTGACAGGTTGTTCAGGAGAGGACTCTGTCTGATATTGTGATGTGTGACCAAGAATCTCAAGGAAGTATAAGAGTTTATTATATCTCTACTGGAAAATAACATTATAGATAAAGGAAGAGATAGTGAGAGGCTCTGAGGCACAGTGCATATGTTCTATGGTTGGTATGTTAGAGAATTAAAAGTGGAGCATAAGGAAAAAAGAATCAAGGATATCTCCAGCAATTAGTCTAAGCAAATGCCAGAATGATGTTGCTCCTTACTGAGATGGGGAAGGTCAAAACAGAAACTACTTTTTGAAGGACTGGGAATCAAAACCAAGAAGTTGGTTTTAAATGTTTGAAAGTTTGAATATTGCTTAAATATCTAATTGAACTGTAGAATTTTGTGTCTTGAGTTTTGGGTGGAAGGCTATATTTAATTTGAGTCCTCAGAAGTAGATGGAATGTAAAGTTATAAGAGGTTGTGCATGGAATGAATTTAGCTAGAAGAACTCCAAGGGTGGGCCCCAGGATTCTTTCTCTGTTACATAAAAGCTGAGGAAGATAGAATCTAGCAAAGTTAAACAAGAAGAGAACAATAATTGAATAAAAGATTCTGATATTCTATAGGACATATGAAGAAAGTGCTTAAAAATTTAAGTGCAATCCACTCATTAAATCCAGCTTCACCAGCTGGGGGTCTGAAAAGGATCATTTGATGTGGTGAGAGAACAATGTCCAATCTGGGTCATAGAAGGGGAGGGTAAGTCTTAACTGCATTTGGCCAGAGAATAGAACGATATAAAATGAAAATAGGAAAAAGTGGAAACTATTCCAACAGATTTTTCTGTGAAGTGAATAATGAAATTAGGCAATGCCTGAAAAAATGTTTCATGGTGGTGAGGGGGATATTTAAGATGGACATGTAGCATTTTTTTATACTGAAGGAAATGAGCTAATAAAGGGCAAAAAAAATATGGAAGAGTGTGTGAAAAGACTAGGTAAATATGATACATTGAATGTGGCTCACTAGAATGTCTGGAGATCAGAGACCAATCAGCAGGGGGTGTGTGCTTTTAATTTTTAATTTTTTGGCTGCATTCAACATAGGTGGAGAGTTGAGATTTGTTTTCTGATGTTCTATTGATTCCAGACTTGAAGAAATGACTCCAATGAGAAAAAGCCAAATAAAAGCTAGATTTTTCACTGTTCTCTGGAATTTCCTGAAAATTAGAATTTTTTATAATTTTCCTGAAAATTATAAAATAGCAAAATGATACACCCCCCTTATATATATACACACACAATTTATTTGTATTTACATGTAAAATCAAATCTCCCAGGATTTTACCTAGAATTCATGTCCTTTGAGGCTATGATTATGAAAGGATAATTTTCAAACATTTAAGAATTAGTTGACTTACCTAGATGTTTATGTTTATTAACCCAACACTCTTGCTTGAGTATTGAATGACTGAAATCCAATAATTTTTCAGAAGTCATTTCCCTAGCGCATCTGCTGTCTCCCAGCTGAGCTATTACTTCTAGAATCACCTTCTCTGGAACTTTTTATTTTATCCTCTTGAACTTTCAAATTCATGTGAGGATCTTATTCTACGCTTTTACCATTTTAGAAGAGAAGGAAATCCCTATGACTAACAAAGAAAATATAGAAGTAAATAATCTCTCTCTTTTCCTTTGTGTATTCATGGTAGACAAAGATTACTTATAATCGTATACACAGGGATGCCAGTGCTTTCTCTCAGTTCAAATCTCTCAAAATACTACTTTCTTTCACTTCCTTCTCTTCTTCATTAACTCCCCTCTCCGGAATACTTGGCCATCTGGGGCTTCCAGCCCATGGGGAACACAACAGTCAGTTACCTTCAGGATGAAGCTTTCTGAGGGAAAGTTTTACTTTATAATTCACCCATCATTTGCATTTGCTTCATATCTGCATCTTTGAAATAGTACAGATGTTTGACTCATAATTTTATGACATTAGTTCATTGAAAATTCTAGAGTAATTTGAATTATTAATAAAAATATAAAATATAAGGAAGATTTAAAGTGAAGATTTGAAGGAGAGAAGCACTATCTCCAAGAGTATTTAACCACTTTGAATCTTGGCTGGAAAAAAATATCTAGTATGACAGGAATAGCAGTTTACAATTGGATTTCCCATTGACCCTTTTATAATTCTATGCTTTTCTTCTTAAAGATGTCACTCATTCCTTTAGGTTTTGATTCTCAATGAAATTACCACCTACCTCTTATTCTTTCAGAATTTTTGTATTTTAGTATTTTGAATAGGTTATAGACATTCACAAATTTGAAACATCGAAAAGTATTAAAATGTACACAGTAAAACGTTTCATTTTGCTATGGGCTTGAAGTCTCCTCCAAATGCATGTGTGGAAGCCCTAATTCCCAACATGGCTCTTAGGGATATTGGGTCTGCATGAGATCCTTGGTACCCCGGCATGAGGTTGAATCTGCTCTATTCTCCACTGTGTGAGGATACAGTGATAAGATGCCTGTCTGCTAATCAAGAAGGGTGTCCTCACCATACAGAATCTACTGCTGTTTTTGTACTTCCCATCTCCTAAACAGTGATAAATCAATGTTTGCTGTCTAAGCTATCCAGTCCATAGTATTCTGCTATAGAGCAGGTACCCTCTTGCAGTTAATAAACTTAGTTTGCATCTTTTCCAACAGGTTAACTATGTTATTATTTGTTTTCTGACAATGATTTTTTTCCTATGTGTATAAGTCTGATTTTTGGATGTATATTCTGGTACCATTTAGAGGAGGCAGCACACTGCACATATTTTGTTATTTTTTAATCTGACACATCTTTTTTTATCAAGACAAAAGAGATTTTGGTTCCTTTATTTGTGGCTGATAGTCTCACAGTAGGAAAATGTCATATGTTACTTAACTAACACTCAGCCTTTGATATTAGAGATAGCACTGCAATAAAGCAGCTTGTGCATAAGCAATCCTACATGTGTGCTGGTGTGTATGAACAAGAATCTGTAGAAGCATTGCTGTCAGAAAGATGTATTCTTATTAAACTTTTATGGAGATTGTAAAGTCACTGCCATAATAATGTCTGAAAATGCCAGCCCTTTCCTCATTCTGACTGCAAAGATCTCCCTGATGCACTGCTGGAATTATATGGTGAAGAGCCATTTCTGTAAGCTACCACAGTAATGCACACCCTAAAAGTGGGTAGTCAGAAAAGGGCAGTCAGATGTTTCTGCCCACAAGTTTACCTACACTGTGTTTATTAAGCTTTTAGGTTTTTGTCAGTCTGATGAATTAAAAAGGCATTGTAGTTTTAATTTGTCTTTCTTTTAAAATAAGTGAGAGTTTTACCTCTCTTTCTGTGCTTGTTCATAGCACATTTCTTTTGCTGTGACTGGTCTCTTCTTTATGTTTGCCTATTTTATCTATTCTTGCCTATTTTTAGATTTTTCTCTATTAATTAGGGAGTTCTTGTATTTAATATTAGTTGCCATTTGTATTTGCCCAAGTAGCCCTAACCTTTAGATTGTACTAGGCATCTGGTAGTTTAAATCTTCATATTCTTAAATTTATCAATATTCATTATGGCTTCTTAATATTTGTGTCAAAGTATACAGGCCTTTCACCCACTGAATTTATGAAAAAAATCTCCAATGGTGCCTTCACTACTTTGGTTTTTATATTTAATTAATTACCACTTTGGGACATTCTATGTGGAAGAATGGACACAGGTTTACCCTTTCCAGAGCTCCACACAGTGTTCCATAATGCATCTGTTGAATAGTATAGATTTACCTGAATTTTTGTAACCCTTGGGGTTACTTTCTGAATGTCTCTCTCTATACAAAAGTTTATATGATACATTAATTATGTTAGGAAAAATCTTCTCATTGATTTTCTCTTTCAGATTTTTTTTTTTTGAAGTTCTATATGGGAGAGATCCAAGATGGCAGAATAGAGGAGGTCACATTCCTGGCTGCTCCGTGGCATGAAACCAATAAAGAAAACAAGCAGCTTCTCCACAAGGTAGGTGAACAAAAAACCAAGAAAACAAAACAAACAAAAAAAAAAAAAAAAAAAAAAAGAAGGAGGGACTTTATTGGAGCTTAAAACTGGACATTCATAGCACATGGAGGACACAGGAGACTGGATATAATAAAACAAGGAAAAAATCCCCTGCGGCATGGCCGTTGCCACAGCCAGGCTAGAAGCTCCAGCCAGAGGGGTCCCTTCATGAGTGTAGTAGAGGAACAAGGGAATTAAAGGAACCCACATTTTGGGGAGGCCTGAGGTGTGTATGGAGTGTTTAGAGACCAATGACATTGCCCAACAAACCTGAAGGACTCACTACATAATATCCATGTGTGGGGAAAAAAGCTTCCATCTCTCCAGGCAATGTGCAAGGACAAAGGAAGGAGCCATTTTGCAGATTTGGTTGTGGGGCTGACACTGGAAGAAGCCAATTCCTGGTAAACCTGAGTTTGGCCCTAATTACTGGCCCAGTAAACACATGCTTCTCAACATGGAGTGTGCTTAAGTGACCAGAAGAAAATCAAATGTGGAGAGAGGTTTACAACTGGGATAACTAGTCAAGGAAATCCACTTGGCTTTACCCCTCACCCTCCATATGAATGCTTGTAGGACCAGCTGGGAGAGATGAATCTGGCCAGGAACTCAGAAGGGCAGGGGTGGGAAAAATTGAAGACTGAGTCCAAGACCAGGAAACATGGGTTCTATAGGTGACATAGGGGACAAGGAATTGACTTCCCCACCACACAAGTGGAACCCGGGGAGTTCCCTGGGCTAAAATGTTACAGTGTGGAGCAGCAAATACTGGGCACTGGAGGTGTGCTGATTTAAAATCTCCAGACCAATAAGCATTCAGCAAATAACCTGGAGCCCGCCTAAGACTAAACCCTTCCTCCAGGAACTTGTCTATGGGATTCCCTCTCTCACTCCAGCAATTCAGAGGGTAAACCATCCCACTCCTAAGACCCCACCTGAAACTGCTCAGAAGAGAAACTGAGAATATTTTGAACTCCAATGAAAAGAATTCTTTAACTCTTCATCAAAATTTTTTTTCTTTTTCTTGTTTCTTTAAATTCTTTTTACTGTTTAATTATGATCTTAATGATACATGGACATTTATAAAGGTTCCTATTTTTTCTTTAATCTCTAGAATTTTTGAAGCCAGTTATTTTACATTGATTAGTTTTTTGTAAACTAGTATGTTTGATTAGTGTATATTAGTTTTATTTTGTATACCTTTATTTTTATTTTTAGTTTTTTAAAAATTTTTGCATTATATATATTTTCTCCTACCAGTTTCCCTTAATTCTCTCTTTTCTTCTGCTAATAGCCAATATGTATTGTTCTCTCTTTCACTCTTCCTTTAATCTTTTACTTCTGTCTTCTCTCCTCCTCCCTCATAAACATCACATCCTATATTCCTTCTGTACTTTTCCTATCTACCTTTTGAAAATGTAACCCTTTTTGCAAATTTACTGCTTTTATTATAGACAATAGCTGATAATATAATTTCTGTTTATTTTGATGATTAATATTGCAGACATAGTAAGGACTATTTGGTTTAATGTTGTAAATTCTTTGAATTGGTCATTGTTATTATTTGTCTCCCCCCTAAACAGTAAGGTATTGAAAACCTTCAGGGACAGCATAAGTCCACAGGGTAAAAACTCTACTGTCACAGATCCATACTGTTAGATGATAGACACATAAATGGCATGAAAAAGCAGGGGAACAAATTGCCCCAAGCAAACCAATATACTCCAAAAACAGAATCCATTGACACCACAGTGGAAGAAATGTCAGAGAAAGAGTTTATATTGTACATGTTTGCACTGTCATGCAAAGTAAAGGATGATATAAGACAGCAAATACAGGTAGCAAATGATCATTTCAATAAAGAGAGATTCTGAAACAAACAAACAAACAAACACGTATCCTTGAAATGAAGGGAACAATAAACCAAATTAAAAATTCAATAGAAAGCATCACTAACAGACTAGAACACTTGGAAGACAAGAACCTCAGGCAATGAAGACAATATATATAATCTTGGAAATGGAGTTCACCATGGAGAGAAGATGTTAAGAAACATGAACAGAACATCCAATAATTTTGGGATAACATGAAAAGATCAAATTTAGGATTTATCAGGATAGATGAAAGCATGAAGGTATAAACCAAAGGAATGCACAATCTTTTCAATGAAATAATAACCAAACATTTCCCAAATCCAAAAAATGACATGGAAAATCCAATACAAGAGGCTTACACAAAGCAAATGTGAGAAATTATAAGACCCACATCAAGCCACATTATGATGAAAATTCTTACCATACAGAATAAAGATAGAATTTTAAAGGCAGCAAGAGAAAAATATCAGACTACAGAGAGGGAGAAACCAATATGGCTGTCAGCTGATTTCTCAACCCAGACCTTCAAACTAGGAGGTTCTGGAATAACATACACCAGGCGTCTGAAAGAAAATGTATGCCAACCAATAATCCTATATACAGCAAAATTAAACTTCATATTTGAATATTAAATAAAAACACTCCATGATAAATAAAAATTAAAAGAATTTGCAAACAGAAAGCCTGTACTTCAGAACATTCTCAACAAAATAGTTCATGAAGATGAAATGAAAAAAAAAAGTGGAAACCAGTGAAGTAAAGGACTACACTAAAGAATAGGTGATCAAAGAGAAACTAATTCAAATTAAAAAATAAAATAAAACAAAATGACCAGGAATACAATATCTCAATAATAACCTTGAACATTAATGGCCTAAACTCATCAATCAAAAGATATAGAGTGGCAGATTGGATTAAAAAATGAGATCTAGCAATATGCTCTCTCCAAGACACTTACCTTATAGGCTAGACAAAGATACCCACAAACTGAAGGCGAAAGAATGGAATTGTGTAAACAAGCAAGCATGTATTTTCTCATATCAGATAAAGTGGACTTCCAGTCAGAGCTAATCAGATGAGACAAAGAAGGATATTTCATACTGCTTAAGGACATTATACATCAATAAGACATAACAATCATAAATATTTATGCCCCAAACAATGGAGCATCTATGTCTATCAAACAAACCCTTCTCAACTTCAAGAATCAAATATACCACAACACAATAATACTGGGGTTGAACCCTTTTATACATACATATGAATACAAATGTGAATATATATGTAAAAATATACTTGAAAATATTTAAATGGGGAAGAGAGGAAGAGCATGGGAAGATTACCTCTACATAGGAAAGATTACCTCTACATAGAGGTAATCTATGTAGAAGATTACCTCTACATAGATTACCTCTACAGAGGAAGAGCATGGGAAGATTACCTCTACATAGGGGTGGGAAAGAAAGGGAGGGAAAAAGGGAATTGCATGGATGGTGGAAGGAGACCCTCATTGTTATACAAAATACATGTATGAAGATGTGAGGGAAAAAAAAAAAAGAATAGCGTTACCCTAGATTAGGTAGACAGAAGTGATGGGCGGGGAGGGGAGAGGTTGGGGAGATAGGAAGGATAGTAGAATGAAACATATATTATTATTATTGTGTGTATATATGTGAATGCATGACCAATGTGATTCTGCAACCTGTACACTCTGAAAAATGAGAAATTATATCCCATCTGCTTCAAATGTATGATATGTCAAGATCATTATACTGTCATGTGTAACTAATTAAAACAAATTAAAAAAGAAAATATTTAAATGGATATGGATTTGTATATAGCTATTTTTCTTTTGAGATGGATGTTTACAGTTTTGGTAAGATATAGGATATCATTATGTAACTGAATATATATGAAAATTCATGTAGTTTACGATTATGTAACTGAATATGTATGAAAACATATGAGCAGGAATTTGGTTGCCATTAGGGTATATTCATATATACATGAATGTATATGAACAAATATAGGAATATATATGTGAAAATATATATGGCTATTTAAGCTAAAAATATAAAAAATAAAAAAATAAAAAGTAAAAATTTATAGAATACATCTAAAGCAATAATTGGAATGAAAAGATACAGTAAAGAAAACTTCCTAAGAGGGCAGAAACCTGACATATTCATAAAGTGTGGCTCCAAAGAAGGGGAGAGTTGACTATGTCTGTGGATCTTGCACCTTGTGTGGGCATCAGTCATGTGGATTCTGAACAGCTGCAGGAGCAAGATGTGCCAGCTACCTCAAGTTTCCTTGCATGGGTTCTAGCTGAGAGTACTTCTGCATCCATTGGGATATTAGGGGTCTCCTCTGCCCCCACCTGCCGAAGACATCAGAGACTATTTTCCCTGGGACCTTCTCCCTCCCCTGTTCCTCTGTCCTTTCCCCCATTCTTATGAGATGTTTCTTAATGAATTTGTTTCAGACAAATTGTGTGATGAAATTATTGTTAAAAAAAGATTTTTATGATCTATAAGAGAAAATACGTAGATTTAGAATTATTTTAAAAAGTTCTACATGAATTTGCAATTACTTTATGTAGTTCATAAACGGTATATTAATTGAAGTTGTGTTAAAAGCTATTCCCATTATTTTCATTTGTTCTAGTCACATTTTTATGTGATAGGAACTTCTAAAGTGTTTAGTATGGGTCTGCATGATTATTATCATATATTCATAGGAAGTTTTCTTTACTGTATCTTTTCCTCCTTACATTTTCTATTTGTTTTATTGAATACTATTGATTTCTATGCATTAACTATTATATTACTATTGATTTCTATGCATTAACATTATACTGTACTATATATCAAATGATTGAATATTTTGAGGAAATTTAGCTGATTTTTCACAGTTTCTAATCAGATAACCTTCAACTAGTTACAATGTTATCCAAATATTTTTAATTTTTATGTTCATAACTCTTTTTATTTTCTAATTAGGCTAATCATTGTATCAGTAATAACACTATCATAGTACAGTGTTAAATATAGAAGTTATAGGTGTTATTTCTTGATTTTGATTATAGAAACATATTTTTAATGTTTCACTACTGAGTATTAATAGGAAAACTTTATTTCATTGAAACAATTTCCATTATCCCTTAAAATTGAGTATTTTAAGTTCAACAATGAGTCCTAAATTTTTAACTTTTCAGAATTTATAAACAGATTAGCTTTCTTCCTGGTCTTATTAATAAATATTTTGAGTGTTCCACTTATTATTTATAGTATTATTCCTCTGTCTTTCCATAGGAATAAACCATTCTGGAAAATCTGCTTTGGTAAATAGTTGTTTTATTTTAACATCTCTTACTTTCTCATTTTCTTCATTGAAATTAAGGTCAAAGCATGGTTAACATCACATAATAATGGGAATGGTATGTGAATATATCTGACTGTATATGTGTGATTTTTTTTTTATTTATTTGCTTTAAGTTCTGGTAACACCTAGTAAATAAGATTGTAAGCAAGAGAAAGGAGAATTGTTACAAGGAAGTAAAAGAAATTCGCTAAGCAGAAGGAACAAAAACATTTTCATTTCACACTCTGGTACAGGACAACAGGACCAGGAGGTACTGTGAGCAACAGAAAGGGATAAGTGTGTTTGGAAAGAGAAGGTCAGTTTCACATTAGTGTGACCTGTAAGCTTTTGGTTTTTGATGCAGAACAATCCATCAGCTCCTCAAGATATGATCACCTGTAAAAGTCATAGCGCAATAAATATGCATCATTATCACCATCATTGAAATTGTTTGTTAAATATATAAAAAACATGTTCACTCCCTATAGAGTTTGTAATTTGGAAAAGGAAACAGAAAGGAACCATGGAGCAGTAGGCCAAAAATAAAGTTGGAGAATGGAAATATTCTCTGAGGGTGTGTGCTGGACATAATTTCACCTTCCTATATCTACCCTTGTATTCTCACCTGCATTCCCAAGATCTTAGTTGCCTCACTCTCTCTCTAAAGACTCACAGACTAGAATTGGATTGAATAATCAGGCCCTATCGGTATTTCAGACATTACTAGATTCCTGTTTGATTCTTTGTCAAGTTTGTTAAGAATGTGAAAATATGAAACTTTTGAGAATGATTTAATAAAGGAAACACATATAAAGCTATAGTCTTGGTGTAAAAATCCCTCAAAGGACCCCATTACTCATCCATGGTACTTGTAATAGCAGAGAAAATGACAAAAGCAAAGTGTGTTCACCATAACATCAAAGACAGAATCCCGTAGAGGATGAAGCAGCTTTAATTGATGAACATAGCCAGCTTCAGCATAACAGGGGCCAAAGAAAAGCTACCTAACCCCTCCTCTACCTGCTAACTTCAGTCCCCTGCAGAGTTGATCAGTTGGCTAAAAACAGAAGGAAGTGAAAGGTAGTCAAAGGAGCACTCAGCATGGTCCTTGAGTCAGACTCTAATGCAGAGGAGACGGTAAAGAAAGGCAGAGAGGAGATCTGGAGAAGTCACCAGATCATATACTGCACACAGTTTCCTGACCCTGTTCTCAGACCAGATAAATACAAGCTGGGAACATCTTGTGTTGCATAGATAATTTAAATAGTGGAAAAAAGAAAGACAATGTTGCTACTATCAACCATAGTGCAATTTTCTTTTTCCCTCTGGGAAGACAAAACCAGACAATAATAGCAGTGACCTGAGTCTTATATAATTTTACTTAACATTTATGAAGAAGTAGTCAGCAAAATAAAACATCCTAGTTTCATAATTTATTTTTTGCTCTTATCCAAGTATGAAAAGTTGCTTCATAACTCCTTCATATTTTATAAAAGGTCTATGAATAACTTATGATAATGATAGTGTGGTTTAAGATGTTAAGTATAAATGAAGACTTCAGAAGCTGGGTACTGTAAAAGATTTTGCTGGAGGACTTATTCTCTAAAAGATTTTTCTTTTAAAATCTCTGATTCATTTCATCTCTACTAGCTTAAGACAAATAGTCACAAATAAGAAATAAGAAATAACTCCTCCAATTGCTAACAGAAATAATAGTCTATATCATTGAAATAGGAGGATAAACTAATGATGTATTTCGTTATTCTTTTGGATATTGTGATATTTTAATAGGATTCAAATTTCTACTTTGAAATTTGTTTCTAGTCCCTAGAAAATGTATGCAAATTGAATCGATTTTAAATGTCAGTACTCTTTATAGTGTTCAAATGTGTTTCCTGGAGTTGGGGGTGGGGACCAGAAATAGTTTCACTAAAAAGTATTGAAGTTTTGCAAGCATAAAAGATGATAGCTTGAAATATTTTGTGATTAATTTGAAAATCAGCAGTGAGGATGCAAATATTAGAGCAACACAGAACCAATAAAGTTAAAATTCTATGCCTCTTAGGCATTCATTCTGGGAACTGAGATGTGTCTCCAGCACTGCGTTGGTGCACACTTCTTCAGCAGTACACTCAACTTGCATTCATCGCATGAGTCCATTTGAGCATCTCAGTGAAAACTCCAGAACTATTCATGCCTAATTTTCAAATATAATAACCTGTAAAAAGGTTTAATTCATCAGTTAATGGGGAAATCAGTCATAGCAAACTAGTTCAAATGACAATTTATAGAACTTTATATTCTCTCTCAAACTTACTTCACACTGTCCAGCATATAAATCATTTGTAATGCTAGGAACAAGTAGCATTTGAATTGTAATCAGTTTTCTACAACTTAAGTGAGATATCTTCAAAACTACTAAATAACTTGGCCATGCAAAGATATTCAAAAGTATACAGCTCCACAGAATCAGCTTATCTTGGTTGCATCCAATAGACATTGCCCGGCATTCTAAAGAACCATCAGTAATTTGCTTTTTACATTTCCAAGCCTTACAAGATTTTTCCTGCAAAGGGCATTGTGATGCGGTCAAACCCATCTAACAGAGCATTTATTACTAAGTCATAATTACATACTTTAGAATTAAAATTAATTCTACCACATCCTGGTGTCACTAAGATATTTCAGAGGATTCTGTATCTTTGCATGTCCCAAAACATTGACTCCTGTCTCCTATAGCTTCAATAAATATTGATCTCAAAATGGTATTTGATGTAGGAAATACCTCACATCAGAGTTTCACCTTGGTTCTGTGACACAAGATTCTTTGGCCTATTTCATAGCCCTTCTCCAATTTTTCAATAAGTGAACTTCTATGTTTCTAGAAGCCGTCGTCTACTTTTACCTAGTAAAGTACATCCATTTCTGCTTCTTTGCAGATCAGGTTAGTCAAAGTGATATAAATAGAGAGAATTGTCTGAAACCAAAAGAAATATTCATAAAGAGGACTGAGTTCTGCCAGTAAATACTTTTTTCTTCTTCCTGCTCAGCATGTAGACGCTGATAGTTGCTTCAGAAAGCAGAAGAACATTAGTAATCAGGACAAAGCCGTTATTACATCCTTAGATTGTCTACCTCTGAAATTCATGAGATGAAGAAAAAAAATCTTATATTTAAGGCAGTGTTGTTTTTTCTCCTGTGTTAGTATCAGTTCAGTGCAGTTTTTAACCAATGCAAACCCACATTTCCATAATTTTCTCTAAGTCATCCACTTGAAGTTATTTTATCATCACTTATCAAACAGTTTTTAGAATAGAAACTCTGTCTTATTCTAATGTGAAGAATATTGGATGTAAAAACTAAGCAGATGGGCAGGGTAAATGACAGATATTTGGACGAGATGCTAAATGTAACTTGGCAGTGTTACATTTGTAAATAAGTTT